>NW_028274892.1:600000-808558 GCF_037043125.1 Eumetopias jubatus
ATATTCCAGGGAGTGTGCTGTGACAGAGGTAATTAGAAATCCTACTTAATCAAAATCCTACTCCATTTGTACCTGCTTAGCTACTGTTAGCTAAAAGCAGACACGTTCCCTTTATAGAAGGCAGAGTCCTTCTAGAGTCTCTGTTCTTGTTCCTTCTTCCCTGGTTTGCACAAATTTTGATACCTGTTCCCTCTTCCTTTATGTATAAATATACATATTCTTTATGTATAAAATCATATGCATATATAATACACACATATAACCCTTTTCATATACAAATAATCAAATAATCTATAATCCTATATACAGGACATTAATTTATATATAGGACTACCTGGATTTATATATACTTTTTACATACACACAGGTACATAAAATCAGCCTAGGTATAAGTGCTATTCTGCAGTATTTAGCAACTGAATAGCTGAAGATTGGCAGAGAATACTCAGGCACCCTCACCAATCAGCATCCATAGTGCGGCTCAGCTCTGCAACCTGTTTTTCCTTCTTAAACTCATTCTGATTCAAGTCTGTACCTACCAGTCTCTTCATTTCAGCTAAGCATTTCATTTCTTATCTAAGAAGAGTGTGGTAATCAACTACGTTAATGGTCAGCAGAGTATCTGGCCACCTTGAGCTCCCTACTAAGCAGGAAGGCTATGGACGTAAACATCAATACCATCTCGGTTCCCTGTGATCAAGTATAAGATATACATACTACAGAGCTCTTCCTTGAAGCTGAAACCACGAGTTGGATAGACAGACTCACATACAGCATTAAGCCAGGCAAAAAAGAATAAACAAGTAAGCAAGGTAGTACGTCCTTGAGGACCCCACAAAGTCCTCTGCTCAGGAACCTAACCTATCAGAGAAAGTGTACCTAGGAATATGAACGGGCAGCCATTATTACAACCAAGTTCCAGTACAGCAAGTGAAGCAAGGATTTACTTCGAACACATACACAGTGTTTATAAAATCACCCTAACGATCTCCTGAAAAACAAAAAAGTCAACAAATTAACCTTTAATGTCCTGTTGTGACGCTGAAGTTCCCTGCAAAGAGACTCTAGCTTGTTCCTTGCCAAGACAGCCTTGCTGTGCTCACTCTGCAAGTGAACTTTCTCTTTCACGATCTGGGCTTGTTTCTTCTGCAGAATCTTCATTTGCTTCTGAACATTCCTGCTCTCCTCCAGCTAAAATTAACAAGCACTCCATACGTTTACAAAGTAAAGTAAGAACCTCTGAGTTACAGTTGGCAAAATTGGGGAGGTACCATCATGGAATCTTTCTACTACTCTCTTATTCAGTTGAGACATAAAAAAGGTATGCAAATAATTTAGTGTATGAAGAAAATCAAACCTCAGTGTCTAATTTTTCATGAAAAACAAAGAGAGATCTTTTAGGAAAACTTCTTATGAACGCACACACCATCTGGGTTTGCTTTTCTACAAGAACATACAAAAACTACTTTATTGAAAAAATTAGCAGCTCTTTGTGAGTGAGAAGAAGGCAATTGTAGACAGAGCAAATTATAGGAGTCTTGCTGACACTTCAATAAAGCTTTCATGAAGAAAAAAATGTTGACAAATGTTGATTTATCAAACACTCCTAGAGGTGGGGCACCTGGGTGGCTCAGTTAGTTAAGCATCCGATTCGGTTTCAGCTCAGGTCTAATCTCATGGGTCATGGGATCCAGCCGTGTCTTGCTCAGTGCTCAGCAGGGAGTCTGCTTGAGATTCTCGCTCTCTCCCTCTGCCCCTCCCCCCACATGTTCAGGCAACTCGCTCGCACTCTCTCTCTCTCTCAAACAAATAAATCTTAAAAAAAAAAAAAAAACACTCTTGGAGGCAACATGTTTACAGCTACTAAAAATACTTTCATTGAAATTCCTGCCAGGAAAGAATAGTTTTGCTTTTGAGTCCTACTATGGTCTATGATTACAGCACATTTACACTGGTAATTCATTAACAGACAGAATACAATGAACAAAACAGCAGTAGGGACAGCAGGAACAGTTACTTTAAATGTAAATAGACTAAATTCTCTAATCAAAAGACACAGAGTGGCTGAATGGATTTAAAAAAACAAGACAGACTAGCCATTTGCTGCCTAGAAGAGCCTCACTTCAACAATAAGAATGCACAGGACTGAAAATGAGGGGATGGAAAAAATTGTACATGCAAATGGAAACCAAAAGAGCTGGGGTAACTACACTTATTTCAGACAAAACAGATTTCAAAGCAAACTCCACTGAGACAAGAAGGAAGATCACCCAAACAGAAAATCAATCTATGGATTAAAAAAGGTTAGACCAAAAGGATATAACAAAACTGCACCAGAGACACCCCACCCAAAAGCAGAATACACATTCTTCTGAAGTGCACCTGCAACATTCTCCAGGAGAGGTCTTATGATAGGCCCCAAAGCCCATTTTGAGGACACTGAAATCGTATCATCCTTTTTCAAACAATATGGTACGGAACAGGAAATCAATATCAAGGGGGGGGAGGGGAAAATACACAAATGTGTGGAGATTAAACATCACATACTGAAAAACCAATGGATCAATGAAGAAATCAAAAGAAATTAAAAAAGATCTTCTGACAAATTAAAGTGGATAAACAACTTACCAAAATGGGATGCAGCAAAAACATTTCTAACAGTGATGTTCTTAGTAATAAATGCCTCCATCAAAACACAGAGCCCAAATGAAGAACCACCTAAATTTATACCTCAAGGAACTAAAAAACAAACAAACAAACAAAAAAGAATAAACAAAACCCAAAATTAGTAGAAGTAAGGAAATAGCACAGATCAGGTGGAATAAAAGCAATAGAGGCTAAAAAGGCAATAGAAAACCTCAGTGACTAAGCTGATTTAAAAATAATAATAATAAAATTGACAAATCTTTAGCCACAGTTACCAAGAAAACAACAGGACTCAAAATCAGAAACGAAGGAGGAGACATAAAAACAAATACCCCAGAAATACAAAGGATCATAAGAGATTATCACACACAATTATAGATCAACAAATTGGACGATCTAGAAGAAATTGATAAATTCCTAGATACAAATAACCTATGAGCAGAATCATGAAGATATAGAAAATACGAACACACAAATTACAAGTAAGGAGATTAACTCAGTAATCAACAACTTCCCCACAAACTAAGGTTTAGGACCCAAGGGCCTCACCAGGGAATTCTACCAAACTTTTAAGAATTAACACCCCACCTCAATCTCTTCCAAGAAAAAACTGAAGAGGAGGGAACACTTCTGATCTCATTTTCACGAGGCCAGCACTATGCTGACAGCAAAACCGGACCCAAGGACAAGACGGGAAAGTAAATTATAGGCCAGTATCCCTGAGCAGCATAGATGCAAAAACCTTCAACAATATATTAGCAAATCAAATTCAACAATACAGTAAAATGATCAGACACCACGATCAAGTGGGATTTATCCCAGGAATACAAGAATGGTTCCACATTCACAAATCAATCAATATGATATACTACAACAAAAAAAAAATAAAGGACAAAAACCATAGGATCATCATAGTACATGCAGAAAAACCAACATCCATTTATGATAAAAACTCTTGATAAAGTGGGTTGGGAGGAAACACACCTCATCACAATAAAGGCCATATGTGATAAGCCCACACTTAACATCACAGTCCATGGTGAAAAGCCAAGGGGGCTCTGTGTGCCTCAGTAGGTTAAGCATCCAACTTCTGATTTTGGCTCAGGTCATGATCTTAGGGTCTTGAGATCAAACCCTCTGATGGGCTCTACCCTCAGCATAGAGTACTGGAGATCCTTTCTCTCCGTCTCCCTCTCCCCCTCTCTTCCCTGTCTCTATAAATAAATCAGTGCTTTCCTGATCTTTAAGATCAGGAAAAAGACAAAGATACCCACTCTCACCACTTTAATTCAACATAGTATCAGAAATCTTAGCCACGGGGTGCCTGAGTGGCTCAGTCGGTTAAGCGCCGGCCTTCCTCTCCGGTCCTGATCCTGGGGTCCTGGGATCGAGCCCTGTGTCAGGCAGGGAGCTTACTTCTCCCTTTACCTCTGCTACTTCCCCTGTTTGTGCTCCCTCACTCTCTGTCAAATAAATACATAAAATCTTAAAAAGAAAGAAAAGAAATCCTAGCCAAGCAATTCAACAAGAAAAAATAGTAATAAAATAATTCAAATTGGAAAGGAAGAAAGTGTCTCTAACTAATTGCAGATGACACGATATGTATGTAGAGAAAACCCTTACAACTCGACGAAAAAACTGTTAGAATGGATATATGAATCAGTAAAGTTAAAGAATATAAAATTAATATGCAGAGATCAGCTGTGTTTTTCTCTACACAGCAACAAAGGGAGTACCAGAAAGAGAAATTGGGAAAACAATCCCTTATAAGATTACACTAATAAAATACTTCAGAATAAATTTAACCAAGAGGATGAAAGACCTGTACTGAAAACTATAAGATATTGATGAAAAAAAAAAAAAAAAGAGGAGTGCCTGGGTGGCTCAGTTGTTAAGCGTCTGCCTTCGGCTCGGGTCATGATCCCAGGGTCCTGGGATCTAGCCCCGCATCGGGTTCCCTGCTCAGTGGGAAGCCTGCTTCTCCCTCTCCCACTCCCCGCTGCATGTGTTCCCTCTCTCGCTTTGTCTCTCTCTGTCAAATAAATAAATAATAATAATAAATGAGTAATATACAAATAAATGTAAAGCAATTCCATGCTCATGGGTTGGAAGAATTATCATTCTAAGATGTTCATACTACCCCAGGCAATCTACTAATTCATGCAGTCTGTATCCAAACTGTAATGGCATTTTGCACAGAAACAGAACTGTCCTACATGAGGCTCAGAACCACAGAACCACCATGGTGATTAGTATGGACGTTTCTTGGAAAGTTAAAAATAGGAGTACCATATTCCACCTGTGAGTACTTTTGTGAAGGAAATGAAGGTACAAACTCAAACGTATATGTGCACCGAAGCTTTATTTACATTAGCCACACATAAAAACCACCTGTGTCGACTGACTGATGAATGGATAAAGAAGTCATACACTCACAGAAAGGGGAAGGGGCATATTATTCAGCTATAAAAATGGAATGGAATGCTGCCACTTGCAACAACATGGATGGGCCTTGAGGACATTATGCTAAGTGAAGTAAGTCAGGCAGAGAAAAATAAATACCTTGTGACCTGACTTATATGTGGATCCTAAAACAAAAACAAAAGAAATTCTGGTGGTGGCCAGAAGCAGGGTTGGTGGGGGAGCCAAGAATGGGTCAATGTGGTCAAAAGGTACAAACTTCCAGTTATAAGTAAGTCCTGAAGATGTAATGTATTATATTGTGACTGTAACTAACACTGCACTGTATATTGGAAAGTTGGCAAGGCAGAAGATCTTAAAAGTTCTCATCACAAGAAAAATAAAATTTGTAAATAATGTGTGTTGATGGACGTTAATTAGACTTATTGTGATCATTTTCGATCATATACAAATGTTAATCATTATGCTGTACAACTGAAACTAATAAATGTCATGCCATTTATATCTCAATAAAAAATGTAAGTAAATAAATGGGCAAGCAAATGCATGAGCCTACTACACACTGTCCACAAGAGACTCACTTACCATCCAAAATACACATAGGTAGAGTAAATAGGTAAGAAAAAGACATTACACACAAAGAGAACCAAAAGACAAATGGGGTGGCTATACTAGTGTCAGGATATTGTTAAGATGGCAACATTACCAAAGTGATCTACAGATTCAGTGAAATCCCTATCAAGTTTCCAATGGTGTGGGCTTTTTTGTTTTGTTTTGGTTTGGTTTTTGGTTTTTCACAAAAGTACAAAAATCCACCCTAAACATGTGGAATCTCAAGGGACAAGAATAGCCAAATACTGAAAAAGAACAGTTGAATATCTCACCACTTCCTGACTTTAAAACTTCTGCAAAGCTATACTAATCAAAATAGTGTGGACTGGAATAAAGGCAAACATGCAGATCAATGGAATAAACAGTACAGAAATAGTTTTTCAAGTACATGGTAAATGATTTTCAACGAGGCTGCCAAGACCATTCAATGGGGGAAAACCTGTGTCTTCAACAAAAGATGCTGGGGAAATAATATCCAAAAAGAATGAAATTAAAGTTTGCAGATGACATAGGAAATCGTAAAGACTCCAGCAAAAAAAACTACTATGGGTCATAAACTAATTCAGCAAAGTGGCAGGATACAACATTAATGCCCAGAAATAGGTAGTGTTCCTATGCACTAATAACAAAGTAGCAGAAAGAGAAATTAAAGAAACATACCATTTATAATTGTACCAAATAAATAAATTAATTCAACAACCCTATGAATAAAGTTAACACTGAGCTGAAACATCTATACTCTATAACAAACACTTATGGAATGAATTCAGGATGACACAAGCAAATGGTAAGATATTTCATGCTTGTGGATTTGAAGAATACTGTTAAAATCTCCACATTATCCAAAGCATTCCACACATTTAATGCAATCTGTATCAAAATGCCAATAGCATTTTTCACAAAACTAGAGCAAATGAAACTAAAATTTGTGTGGGACCACAAAAGACCCTGAATGGTCAAAGAAATACGGATAAAAATGAATGAAACTGGAGATAAGATGTTACCGGACTTCAAGAAATAATGCAAACCTGTAGTATTCAAAACAGCATGGTACTGGCACAAAAACAGACACACAGATCAATGGAACAGAACAGAAAACCCTGAAAGGTACCCCAAGGTATATGGTCAACTGATCTTTGGCATGAGCCAAGAATATGCAATTGGAAAAAGACAGTCTCTTCAACAAATGTTTTGGGAAAAAATGGACAGCAAGGAGCCAAACAATGAAACTGCACCACTTTCTTACACCACACACAATAATAAACAGAAAACGAACTAAAGACCTAAACTTCAGACCCGAAATCATAAAACTCCTAGAGGAGAGCACAGGCAGTAATGTCTCTGACACCGATCGCAGCAATATTTTTCTCCATTATGTGTCCTATGGCAAAGGAAGCAAAAACAAAAACTACTGGGTCTATGCCAAAATAAAAGCTTCTGCACAGCAAGGGAAACAATCCACAAAACAGAGGACAACCTATTAAATGGAGAAGATATTTGCAAATGACATAACCGATAAGGGCCTAATAGCCAGAATATATAAAGAACTTAAACAACTCAGGGCGCCTGGGTGGCTCCATCGGTTAAGCGTCTGCCTTTGGCTCAGGTCGTGATCTCAGGGTCCTGGGATCGAGCCCCGCTTCGGACTCCCTGCTCTGTGGGGAGAGTGCTTCTCCCTCCCCCTCTGCACCTCCCCCCACTCCGCCCCTACTCTCTCTCTCTCTCACTGTCCTTCTCAAATAGATAAAATCTAAAAATTAATTAATTTAATTAAAAGAAATCAATAATGTTCAGGGAAGTGAAAATCAAATCCATCATAAGATTATCACCTCACACTGCCCAAATGGCTATAATAAAAAACACAAGGAACAACAGCTGTTGATGAGGATGTGGAGAAAAACCACCCTCCTGCAAACTGGTACAGCCTATTCTGGAAAAAGTATGGAGGTTCCACAAAAAAAATTAAAAAAAGAATTACCGTATGAGCTGGTAATTCAATGACAGTGTATTTACCCAATGAAAATGAAACATGAATTCGAAAAAATATGTGTCCCAAAGTTTACTGCCGCATTACTTAGATCAGCCAGGACTTGGAAGCAACCTAAGAAAAATGGGTAAGAAAAATGTGGTATAACTTGCAATGATATATTACGCAGCCATAGAAGAGGATGAGATCATGCCATCTGCACCAACATGGCAGGACTAGAGGGTGCAATGCTAATTGAAATGAGTCAGACTGAGAAAGGCAAATACCACACAATTCCACTCATAAGTGGAATCTAAGGGAAAAAATTAAAAAACAAACAAAAAGCAGAACTAGACCTATTAGCACAGAGAACAAACTGATGGTTGCCAGAGGGGAGTGGGAAGATGGGCAAAATGGGTGAAGGGGAGTGGGAGATAACAGACTTCCGATTATGGAACGATTAAGTGTCAAGAGTAAAATGCACAGTTGTAATAGGGATGTAATGGGACAGATGGTAGTTCCACTTGTAGTGAGCATAGCATAATGTTTAAATTTGTCCAGTCACCATGTTGTATACCTGAAAGTAACGTTAACAACTATACTAAAAAAAAAAATGAAGAACCCTATTAAACAACAACAACAACAACAACCTAGAGACTGTATTCCAAATGTCTCCTAAAAGAGAAAATAATGGATCAAAGACTTACATGTAAGACCTAAAACTGTAAAATTCTTACCGGAAAACATAGGGAAAAGAATCCTTGCATTTGACAATGATTCCTGGACCTGATACCAAAGACATAGGCAAGAAAAGAAAAAGAAACAAACAAACAACTTAACTCCAACAAAATTAAAAACTGTTGTACATCAGAGGACACTATCCAGGAAGTGAAAAGGCAACTCACAGAACAGAAAAACAAATGTTATGTATAAGTTCCATATCATAAGAGATTAGTATTTGCACGATATAGACAGTTCCTAAAACATAAGAACAAAATAATAACCCAGTTATAAAATGGGCAGAAGACTTGCATAGACATTTCTCCGAAGAAGACATACACATTGCCTGTAAGCATATAAAAGATGCACAGTATTACCAGTCATTACAGAAATGCAAACAAAACTGCAGTGAGATACACCTTCACACCCATTAGAATGGCTTTTAACAGACAAACAGAAAACAACAAATGTTGGCAAAGATGTGGAGAAAATGCAATCATTGAGCATTGCTGGCTGGCTATAGCCACCAGGGTATATGCAGAAGTACTATATAATCCGCAAATTCAACTTCTGGGTATGCACGTGATATAACTGAAAGCAGGTACATGAACAGATTATTTGTACACCCATATTCATAGAGGCGTTATTCAAAACAGCCAAAAGATATAAACAAAACAAATGTCCATCAAAGGATGAGTGGATAAACAAAATGTGGTATACACATGCAATGCAATATTATTCTGCTAGAAAGAAAGTTCTGATACATGTTACAACATGAATGAACTCTGAGACATGCTACATGATATAAAACAGTGTATATGTATGTACGTATACCACTTAAATGACACACCTCAAGTGGTCAAAAATCGTAGAGGTAGGAAGTAGAATTGTGGTTACTGGAGGCTGAGGGAGAGCAGGAGGAGGAGTTACCGTTTAGAGGTTTGGTTTGTTCCTAGCGATGGACAGTGGCGACTGTTCACAACAATATGAATTTACTTAATACCACTGAAATGCACTGCTTACCAGTGGTTAATATGGTACATTTAATGGTATGTATGTATATATATTAAAACACATTATTTTAAAAACACAGAAACAAGAGGCCAGGGCTGGAGTTTCATATGGGGCACCCATAGTGAGGAAGCACCAGGATTGAGAATAGGAGTCGCGGTATTGTGGACCACTGTGGGTCAGTGCAAAAGTCTTCAATGAGTGAGAGAGTTGGGTGACCAGAAAAGATGGTTCATGACAGTAACAAAAAGAGGGAGAGAGGAAAATAAATAAATAAATAAATAAATAAATAAAAACAGCATGAGAGCTAGATTTGTTTCAAACCTTTGGAAACACAGGTTTTGAAAAAAGAGGACAGAGGGGCGCCTGGGTGGCTCAGTCGTTAAAGCGTCTGCCTTCGGCTCAGGTCATGATCCCAGGGTCCTGGGATCGAGCCCCGCATCGGGCTCCCTGCTCCACAGGAAGCCTGCTTCTCCCTCTCCCGCTCCCACTGCTTGTGTTCCCTCTCTCACTGTGTCTCTCTGTCAAATAAATAAATAAAATCTTTAAAAAAAAGAAAAAAGAAGACAGAGAAACAGAAAGAAGTGCAAACGGTGCACCTCCTAGCCTCAAGATATTTGGGGGGGGAGGCGAGACCAAAAGGGAGTAAGGTCCTCAGGGGAAAAACAGCTTTCGGCAATACAAGTTGAGGTACTGATTTTAGATATGGCTATAAATTCTGGAGTTTGCATTTCATGTGGTACAGAGTAAGAATCAAAAACGACCATAGAAGTTTTGTCTGTTTCCTTTTTGGTGGAGGTCAGAGGGGAGAAGGAAAGACATCATCCATCCTCAAGACCTAATTCCCCTAGTCCTAGGCACCATGGCTTTCACTTACGGCCAGGAGGCAAGATTATTCTGGTAGTGTGGCTCAATGAGCAGGGCCTAGGAATTGGTTTCCCACAGACAGCCACTATCAGCAGCTATAGTTAATGGTATTTTTGTGCTATCACTTGGAAGGTCTCCTCTATTAGTTATTTCATTTATTGGAGGCCTCTCTATATTTTTCTTTTTCTTTTTTTTTAAGATTTTATTTATTTATTTGACAGAGAGATAGAGAGCACAAGTAGGCAGAGAGGCAGGCAGAGGGAGAGGGAGAAGCAGACTCCCTGCTGAGCAGGGAGCCTGACGTGGGGCTAGATCCCAGGACCCTGGGATCATGACCTGAGCCAAAGGCAGACGCTTAACTGACTGAGCCACCCAGGCGTCCCTATTTTTTCTGGCTATGTCTAGCTGAAGATTTTGTCAGTTTTGTTAATCTTTTCAAAGAACCAGGTTAGTTTCATTGATCTTTTCTACTGCTTTTTGGTCTCTTTATCATTCATTTCAACTGGGATCTTAATATTATTATCTTTATGTATTCCTTCCTTCTCCTAACTTCCTTTTCTAGTTCCTTGATATGTAAACTTAGGTTGTTTGTTTGAGATTTCTCATGTTGAGGTAGGCGCAAAGTGCTATGAACTTCCCTCTGAAAACTGGTTTTGCAGTTTCGTATACCACAATCCGGTATGATGTGATTTCCATCATCAATTGTCTCAACATTTTATTTATTTATTTATTTATTTTTAAATATTTTATTTATTAATTTGACAGAGAGACAGACAGCGAGAGAGGGAACACAAGCAGGGGGAGTGGGAGGGGGAGAAGCAGGCCTCCCGCTGAGCAGGGAGCCAGACGTGGGGCTCGATCCTGGGATCATGACCTGAGCTGAAGGCAGACGCTCAACGACTGAGCCACCCAGGTGCCCCTTGTCCCAACATTTAAAAAAAATTTCCTTTAATTAATTAAATTCCTTTACTGATCCACTGGTTCAGCACGTGATTTAACCTCCACGCATTTGTGAATTTCCCACTTTAGTTCTCCTGACTGATTTCTCGTTGTATACCAACATATATATTGTGTTTGGAAAGGATGCCTGACATGGTTTCAATCTTGTTAAATGCACTAAGAAATCTTTTGTGGCCTGATGTGATCTATTCTGGAGAATGTTCCATGTGCATTTTAAATCAATGTATATTCGGTTGCTTTAGCATGGAATGTTCCATATATAGCTGTAAAGTCCATCTGCTCTAACGGTGCTGTTTTAAGGCCAATATTCGCTTACTGATTTTCTGTGTGGACGCTCTGTCCATTGATGTAAATAGAGTGTGAAAGCCCCTCACTGTTACTATATTCCTATCTATTTCTTCCTTTAGGTCTCTTAGTGTTTGATTTGGGCTGTTCTAAGTTGCAGACGTAGATACTTAAAACCATTATATCCTCGTGTTGGACTGACTGATTTTTCATTACGAAATGCCCTTGTCTTGGTTTTTTATTTTAAAGGCTATTTTGTCCGATTTGACTATAGCTACCCCAACTCTCTTTTGGTTTTCATTTGCATGGAATGTCTTTTCCCTTCCCTTCACTTCTGGTCTGTGTGCATCCTTACATCTTATGTTATTCTCTTATACACGGCATATAGACAGCTCTTGTTTTGGGGTTTTTTTTGTGGTGGTTGGGGTTGCTGTTGTTTAATCCATTCAATCACTAGGTTTTTGATTAAATAATTTAGTCCACTTATATTTCAAGTAATTATTGATAGTTATGCACTTAGTGCCATTTTGTTAATTGTTTTCTGGCTATTTTGTAGCTACCGCTGTTCCTTTCTTCTTCTGTTACTCTCTTCCTCTGTGGTTTGATGAGTTTCTTAAGCGGTAGGCTTACATCCATTTCTCAATGTCTTCTGGGTATCTACCATAGATTTCTGTTTTTGGGTTACCAACAGGCTTGCGCATAACATCATACATATACGTGTATGTGCCAGACTATTTTAAGTTGATAGCAATGTAAGACTGAATATATTCTAAAGCTCTACATTTTAATTCTCTCTTTCTGCATTTTATATTTTTACGTCACATTTTTCATCTTTTTATCATGTCTATCCTGTACTATATATCCATGTCCATGTCTATACTGTAGTTATTTTTACTACTTTTGTCTTTTAAACTTTATACTAGCTTTATAAGTGATTAACGCACTGCCTTTTATAGCCTTTAACCTCTACCTGGGCAATTTATACTTTCCTGTGTTTCTATTTTTTTATTTTTTTTAATTTCTTTTTTTTTATTCTTATTGATTTGAGAGAGAGAATGAGAGACAGAGAGCACGAGAGGGAAGAGGGTGAGAGGGAGAAGCAGACTGCCCGCTGAGCAGGGAGCCCGATGCGGGACTCGATCCGGGGACTCCAGGATCATGACCTGAGCCGAAGGCAGTCGCCTAACCAACTGAGCCACCCAGGCGCCCTGACTTTCCTGTGTTTTTATGGCTGTGTAGTACCCTTTCTTTTCAGCTTGAAGAAGTCCCTTTAACATTTCATGTAAAGCCAGTTTAGGCCTGACAAACTCCTTTAAGCTTCTGCTTATCTGGAAGATTCTTTACCTTTCCTTCAATTCTGAATAATAGCTTTCACCTGGTAGGTGTTCTCATTTAGTTAGAGGTTTTGTTTTTGTTTGTTTTGTTTCCTTTCAGAACTTTGAATATATTGTATTACTCCCTTCTGGCTTGCAAAGTTTCTCCTAAAAAATCTGCTGATAATCTAGTAGGGTTCCTATGTATATAAGGTGTTTGTTGTTGTTGTTGTTGTTTGTTTTGTTTTCTCCTGCTGCTTTTAATAATCTCTGTCTTTAACTTTTAATATTTTAGGTACAATGTGTCCTGGTGTGGATGTGTTTGGGTCCATCTTCTTCGGAACTGTGCTTTCTGGATCTCAAGGTCTTTTTCCTTCCCCAGGTTAGGGAAGTTTTCACCTATTCTTTTTTAAATAAATTTTCTTTCTCTTTCTGCCTTTGTTCTCCATCTCAGAGTCCTATAATGCAAATGTTAATCCACTTGATGTTGTCCGGTTACGTCCCCTCAGCTATCTTCACCTTTTTTTATTCTTATTTTTCTTTTTGCTGCTCTGATTGTGTGAGCTCCACTGTTCTTGCTACAAAGTTCACCAACTCTTTCTTCTACCTCATCTAGTCTGCTATTGAACGCCTCTAATGTATTTTTCACTTCAGTTATCGTATTCCTTTTCTCTTTGGCTCTTTCTTGTATTTTCTAAGGCTTTGTTAAAGTTCTCACTGTTTTCAACCATTCCTTTCCCGAGTTCAATGAGCATCTTCATGACCATCACTTTGAGCTCTTGATCAGGTAAATTACTTACTCTGTTTCATTATGGTTTTTTATCTTGCTCTTTCCTTTGGAACACATTCCTCTGTTTCTTCCTTTTTCTTGACTCTCTGTCCTGGTTTCTATGCAGCAGATGAAGCAGCCACCCCTCCTAGTCTTGAAGGAGTGCCTTCTGTGGGATGAACCGTGGAATTCAGCAATGCCTTACGTCTTGGTTGTCTGTCAGGCCTTTGTGAGTGTCCAGTGGCCTGTTTGTCCCTTCATGGACTCACAGCTGTTCAGTGTGCCAAGATATGTCAGTGTCCCAAAGTAGGCAGGTCTCAGAGATCACTGAGATTTGTGCTGACTGGAAGACAGGCCCAGATAACACATCTTAAAATATGCAAATATCTGGAGTTCTGTAGGACCAGAAGCATAAGCCAGCCTGTCTCCCAGAACAGGAGATCTGGAGGTATCCCCTGGGTGAAAGTCATAAAAATCAGAATTCCAGAGGAGCGAACAAGCTCCTTTCTGGGAGATAATCATGAGCTGTAGTGAGGCAGAGGAAGAGAATAATCATGGCATACTCTGGCCTCTCTTCCAAGAGAGCAACTATATAGAAACCTGAAGCCTGCCTCTCGAGCTGATGTTTCAGGACAAGCAAACAGGCTTTTTTCACAGAGACTTGCTGGCATGGTTCAGTCGGCTGCCTGTGCAATGTCCTGTGGGTGGTTCTAGCCATGAACTATCTCTCTGATTGTTACAGCCCTATGGGATCCAGGAACACAAGACTTTGTGGCCACTGGACGAGGCATTCAAGGGGTGTCCTGTGGGCAGCAGACACGTATAAGAGCTGTTCTCTAAGAGAATCTGGTGCTCCAGAGTGGGAGAGGGAGAGCTCAAAGACAACACACAACTTCCAAGATCTCTGGAGATGTTTACAGTCTGCCTATCGAGGCATGTCTATTATAAGACAGACCCTCAGACTGCAGCTGTGATGATAAAGTTTCCCAGAAAGACTGAAGACATGTTTCAGTCGGCTACCTGTGTGGTGTCTGTGCAGGGCCCTGGGGGTGGTAATCAGCCAAGAACTGTCCCTGTTGTTACAGTCCTGTGGGATCCAGCAAAACAACTTCCTCAGCCTCAA
Source organism: Eumetopias jubatus (assembly GCF_037043125.1). Lineage (NCBI taxonomy): Eukaryota > Metazoa > Chordata > Mammalia > Carnivora > Otariidae > Eumetopias > Eumetopias jubatus. The sequence goes on from NW_028274892.1 coordinate 614,694, forward strand.
GAGCCAGACAACAAACTGTTGTCCCCTGGGAGGCAACCACAAAAACAAGCTTCCCCCTGGGAGTTGGGGAGCATGGCAGACGGAGAGCTCAAAGATGGCACCACCAAGGAAAAGGAAATAAAAGAATGGTTCCCATGGATTGTAGCAACACACAGGGAGAGGGCAAAGATGGCACCCACTAAAGGGGGGATTGGCGGGGGTCTAGAGTTAAGGGGGAAAAAAAGGCACTCATGGGCTTTAGCAAGGGATAGGAGAAGGACGGTATAAAAATGGTGCCTGCTATCACCGCAGTCCCTGAGGAGCATTCCAACACGCCCTTGTCCCTCAGGTCCACACTCTAAGATAATCAGATGAGTGTCTTGCACATTAAGTCTGGGTGTTTTTCAAACAGCGGCTTCTGTGTTGGGCCCTAGGGCAAGTGAGTCTAGGCACAAGTCCTTACAGAACAGTATCTCAGGTGACACTGCCCTTTGGGTCTTGTGAATAGAAACCCCACCAGTATTCAAAGCCTGATATTGTGGAGGTCTGTCTCTCAGTTGCAGATCTTCAAACTTGGGGTGTGTGATATGAGCTATGAATGCTTTGCTCCTCACAGACAATCCTCCGGATTGTTGGCAGCCATGCTGGGGATGGGATTTGTGTCTCGGTCTCTCCTATCCACTGTAATGTGGCCCTTTGCTTTTTACTCTGATACTGATGTTATACTCTCAAGATGGTCTCACTGTTATGTACCCTAACTCTACTACTCTAATTTTTTAGGAAATTAGTTTTTCAAGTAACAAAGTATTAGAACATTGTGTTTTTTTTTTCAAAACAAAATATGCCTGCTGGTATTACTCACAAGAACTACTAATCTGAATGGGATCAAAGAGAGGCTACTCACTAGCAAAGTCTCTAATGTGTTGCTTGCTAAAACAAAAGCAGTAATTCTTACTTATCGTGTCCTCCTCCTAAGTGAAACCCCACTTGATTTCTGTTTCTCCAAGTCTAGTCCCTGGGCCAACAGCTTTGGCCATCAACTGGTAATTTGCTAGAATACGGTGTTTTAGCCATCTCCCCCATCCCTGCCTCAGACCTACTATAAAGTGAATGTTACATCTACCGAATCGGAATCTACAATCAAAATCCTCTGGTGATGTGTATGAGTTTGAGAAGGACTGCCCTAGCCCACTCTGCTTGCTAGTCAATTTGCTCTTTCTTCCCTAATCCTTTCATGCTGCCTGCTGATATATCACATCACCAGGTCAAATACCCAACCTTCCATTCTGCCACTTTCCTACGTGAATTTCACTCCTTTCTCCATATTTCTTTTTCTACCTTTTCTCATTTGATTTTCATCATGTGAGTGTACCATTACAGACTGACTTCCCTACCCAATGGCAACAGCCCTTTCCTTTCCTGAGGCCAGCATTCCAACAACTCTGATTACGGCCATCTTTGTATCTGGACCGTTTCTAGGCCTTTTCATTGATGCTGAGTGGTCCCTGCATCTCACAATTTCAGAAAATGCCAGTGGGGTGTATATATGTAATACCTGAAGGAATAGTAACTACAATTGTTCCAGCTCTACACTTAGAGTCCATTATTCTCAAAACATCGTCTATTAGAAGATATGATGCATACTTTCCAATCTAATATATACGATATAGCACAGTTGATTTAATAACACATGTGAATGCATAAAATTCACCAGAAATAATTCACATAAATATTTCACAAAACACAAGAATTTCAGCATTTACATCAGAACCAACGATTCTAAAAAATTCCCACAACTGTTCTTCAAAAGGTTTTATGACTTTCCCATTCTTCACTTTTAAAATGATGGCAGGGTATCCATGTTGAGAGTTCTTTCATATCCCCCAAGAAAGGATTAATGCTACTTAAATTAACACAGACCATAGCTCAGAACAAACTCTTTTTAGGAGTCAATTTCTTTGGAACATGGGGAAAAAATACAATGCCTGGCATAGAGTGGGTGCTAAGGAAATATTTTCCTAAGAAACTGCTAGACTACTTCATGTAACTCACAACTTCATTCAAAATCCTTAAATCCTTCAAACTTAATACTGCTTTCATGTCTAGAATTCCTCGATTTACACATGAAATTACTCCCTCACAATTGTCAGGTATATAAACATGCAATTAAAATGCTCGCTTAGAAGTGCTAGAACTGGGGCATGTGGGTGGCTCAGTCAGGTAAGCATCTGCCTTCAGCTCAAGTCATGATCCCAGAGTCCTGGGGTCGAGCCTCTCTTCAGGCTCCCTCTCCCTTGCCCCCGTCCCCACCACCATGCTTGCTTTCTGTCTCTCAAATAAATAAGATCTTAAAAAAAAAGAAAGAAATGCTAAAACCGACCGAGTTTTACAAAATTTACCTTACATGTCAGAAAGCAATAAAATGTTATATATATCATACCATAAAATGCGGCCATACAATCAACCTAAGCCTCAAGAAGTCAGATTCTTCCCTTCAGAAGAGGAACCCTCCTACACTGTTGGTGGAGATGCAAGCTGGTGCAGCCTCTCTGGAAAACAGTATGGAGGTTCCTCAAAAAGTTGAAAATAGAGCTACCATACGACCCAGCAATTGCACTACTGGGTATTTACCACAAAGATACAAATGTAGGGACCCGAAGGGGTACATGCACCCCAATATTTATAGCAGCAATATCCACAATAGTCAAACTGTGGAAAGAGCCAAGATGTCCATAGACAGGTGAATGGATAAAGAAGATGTGGTATATATACTCAATGGGATATTATGCAGCCCTAAAAAGGAATGAGATCTTGGCATTTGCAATGACGTGGATGGAACTGGAGGGTGTTATGCTGAGTGAAATAAGTCAATCAGAGAAAGACATGTATCATATGACCTCACTGATATGAGGAATTCTTAATCTCAGGAAAGAAACTGAGTGTTGCTGGAGTGGTGGGAGTTGGGAGGGATGGGGTGGCTGGGTGATAGACATTGGGGAGGGTATGTGCTATGGTGAGCGCTGTGAATTTTGTAAGACTGTTGAATTACAGATCTGTACTTCTGAAAGAAATAATGCAACATATGTTAAGAAAAAAGTAAAAGAAGAAGATAGCAGGAGGAGAAGAAAGAAGGGGAGTAAGTCGGAGGGGGAGACGAACCATGAGAGACGATGGACTCTGAAAAACAAACTGAGGGTTCTAGAGGGGAGGAAGGTGGGGGGATGGGTTGGCCTGGTGATGGGTATTAAAGAGGGCACATTCGGCGTGGAGCACTGGGTGTTATGCACAAACAATGAATCATGGAACACTACATCCAAAATAATGATGTAATGTATGGTGATTAGCATAACAATAAAAAATTTTAAAAAATAACAACAATAAAAAAAGAGATTCTTCCCTTCAATTTTGTAGTGAAATACAACTTGACATTTAAAGCCATATCAAAATTCCATTTTAAAATACACATTTTGCTATTATTTTACATAGGTTTTGCACCCTTAATACTCACGAGATCAGCGTATTTCTTACAGAGAGCTGCCAGCTTCTCCTCTGGAGTTGAAAGTGTGTTTTAGGCTTGCATCAATAATAACACTTCTTTTCCTGATGGTCAATAAAAAAAAAAAAGTACCAGAATGATAAAATGAATCCAATCTGTAAATTCTACATAAATGTGATATTCAAATATTCAGATTATGATGTAAGGCTGTTAATTAGCTATAGAGTCACCAGTAAATCAGGGAAACTATGAGGAAGAACCCCTCCCTGCCGCCCCATCAAATTGCTTCAGTTTACTAATGCCATTAGCAATTAGGTACTTGGCATTTAAGACAGTAAGCACACCACTTATTGAAAGCTTATAAACTCTTACTTATTCCATTGTATATATGGACCACATCTTCTTTATCCATTCATCTGTTGAATGTGTAGATTGCTTTCCACAGTTTGGCTATTGCTGACATGGCTGCTATGAACATTGGGGTGCATATGGCCCTTCTTTTCACTACATCTGTGTCTTTGGGGTAAATACCCAGGAGTGCAATTGCTGGGTCATAGGGTAGCTCTATTTTTTAAATGTTGAGGAACCTCCACAATGTTTTCCAAAGCGGCTGTACCAACTCGCATTCCCAAGAACAGTGTAAGAGGGTTCCCCATTCTCCACAACCTCTCCAACATTTGTTGTTTCCTTCCCTGTCCATTTTTGCGATTCTAACTGGTGTAAAGTGGTATCTCAATGTGATTTTGATTTGAATTAACCTGATGGCTAATGATGATGAACATTTTTTCATGTGTCCGTTAGCCATTTGTATGTCTTCTTCAGAGAAGTGTCTTTTCCTATCTTCTGCCCATTTTTTGACTTGATTATTTGTTTTTTGGGTGCTGAGTTTGAGAAGTTCTTTATAGATCTTGGATATCAGCCCTCTATCTGTAGTGTCATTTGCAGACACCCAACTTTTACATCAACATGGATGGGACTGGCGGAGATTATGCTAAGTGAAATAAGTCAAGCAGAGAAAGTCAATTATCATATGGTTTCACTTATTTGTGGAACACAAGGAACAGCATGGAAGACATTAGGAGAAGGAAGGGAAAAATGAAGGTAGGGGAATCGGAGGGAGAGATGAACCATGAGAGACTATGGACTCTGAGAAACAAACAAGGTTTCAGAGGGGAGGGGGGAGTGGAGATAGGTTAGCCTGGTGATGGGAATTAAGGAGGGCAGATACTGCATGGAGCACTGGGTGTTTTTCGAAAACAATGGAACGTGGATCACCACATCAAAAACTAATGATGTATTGTATGGTGACTAACATAACATAATAAAATTAAAAAAAAAAACAAAACAAAAAACACCTCTTACTTAACTGCTGATTCCAAGATAAAACATTTTACAAAGGGTGGGAATGTTTTCAAAACCTTCCCGCTGGCCAAATACAAATACTGAAGGAAGTTTAAGTCTATTCAGCTAGCACACTCTGCCTATCGAAAACGCACAAAATCCACTGTGACCAACAACTTTTCTAAGGACCAATTTGAGTTATAATCGTTTTCAGGTAATTTAAAAACCATATTCTGGGTGTTAACCAACTTAAGGGTCCAGAAAAGAAAGTCAAATAATTCGTTTCTCCCTCAGGCAAAAGAGTTTTAAAAGAATACTTTTAAGGGCCCCTGAGTGGCTCAGTTGGTTAAGCGACTGCCTTTGGCTCAGGTCATGATCCTGGAGTCCCGGGATCGAGTCCCACATCGGGCTCCCTGCTCAGCAGGGAGTCTGTTTCTCCCTCTGACCCTCTTCCCTCTCGTGCTCTCTATCTCTCATTCTCTCTCTCTCTCTCTCTCTCAAATAAATAAATAAAACCTTAAAAAAAGAATACTTTTAATAACTTTGGCAGGAAGAAGGATGTGGCTGAGATAAGTGCAGGCAAATGGTACTTCAAAGTAAGTGATAATGTTTCCTTTTTACGCTGAGGGTAGGTGCCTTTTTATTTTCTAAACTGTTCACTCTTGCATGTAGGTTATTTCATTTTAAGAATCTGAAGAAAACTTTCCTAGTTGGTATACACTTTACAAACTGCAATGCAAGGGGAGTAGGGAGGAAGAAACAGGTTGACGTCAAAAAAATATTTGCTCAATGAAAATGAAAACACAACTCTACAAAACCTTTGCGCGAAGGTGAAGTATATAGCAATAGAGGCCTCTCTCAAGAAACAGGAAAAATCTGAAATACACAGCTAACCTTACACCTAAAGGACCTGTAGAAAGAAGAGCAATTAAAGCCTAAACCCAGCAGGAGAAAGCAAATAATAAAGAGTACAGCAGACATCAATGAAATAGAAGCCAGAATAACAGTAGAACAGATCAATGAAAATAGGAGCTGGTTCTCTGAAAGACTTACCAAGACTGAAATACCCCTAGCCAGATTTGTCAAAGAGAAGGGACCCAAATAAATAAAAATATAAGGGAAAGAGGAGAGATCACAACCAACACCGAAGAAATACAAACAATTATAAAAACATATTGTGAGCAACTATATGCCAACAAATTAGGCAATCTGGAAGAAATAAAGGGATGCATTCCTAGAAACATACAAATTACCAAAAATGAAACAGGAAGAAATAAAAAACCTGGACAGACACATAACCAGCAACAAAATTGAAGAACTAATCCAAAATCTCCCCCAAAAATAACAGTCTAGGACCGGAGAGCCTCCCAGTGGAATTCTACCAAACATCAAGGAAGAATTGACACCTATTTTTCTTTTTTTAAGATTTTATTTATTTACTTGACAGAGGGAGACACAGCGAGAGAGGGAACACAAGCTGGGGGAGTGGGGGAGGGAGAAGCAGGCATCCCACGAGCAGGGAGCCCGACGCGGGGCTCGATCCCAGGACCCTGGGATCATGACCTGAGCCGAAGGCAGAGGCTGAACGACTGAGCCACCCAGGTGTCCCAACACCTATTTTTCTGAAGCTGTTTCAGAAAACAGAAATGGAAGGAATACGTCCCAACTCATTCTATGAGGCTTGGAGTTACCTTGATCTCAAAAACAAAGACCCCCACCAAGAAAGGGAATTACAGACCAATATCCCTGATGAACAGGGATGCCAAAATTCTCACCATCATACCAGCCAATAGGATGCAACAGTACGTTAAGACGGTTACTCAACACGACCAAGTGAGATTTATTCCAGGGCTGCAAGGTTGATTCAACAGCCACAAGTCAATCAGTGTAATACATCCCATTAATAAAAGGACAGACAAGAACCATATGATTCTCTCAATTGATGCAGAAAAAAGCATTTGACAAAATACAGCATCCTTTCTGGATTAAAACTCTCCACAGTGTAGGGACAGAGGGAACATATAACTCAATATCATAAAAGCCATCCATGAAAAGCCCACAGCAAATATCATTCTCAACGGGGAAAAACAGAGCTTTTCCCCTAAGGTCAGGAACACGACAGGGATGCCCACGCTCACCACTATTGTTTAACATAGTACTTGAAGTCCTAGCCTCAGTCAGACAGCAAAAAGAAATAAAGGGCATTCAAACTGGCAGAGAAGAAGTCAAACTCTCGCTCTTTGCCGGTGACATGATATTTTATGTGGAAAACCCAAAAGGCTCCACCCCAAAACTGCTAGAACTCATACAGGAATTCAGCAATGTGGCAGGATACAAAATCAATGCACAGAAATCAGTTGCACTGCTTTACACTAACAGTGTAACTGAAGAAAGAGAAACCAAGGATTCGATCCCATTTACAAATGCACCCAAAACCATAAAATACCTAGGAATAAACCAAACCAAAGAGGTAAAAGGTCTGTATTCTGAAAACTACAGAACAGTTGTGAAAGAAATTGAGGAAGACACAAAGAGACGGAAAAACATCCCATGCTCATGGATTGGAAGAACAAATGATGTTAAAATGTCTATACCACCCAAAGGAATCTACACATTTAATGCAATCCCTATCAAAATACCACTAACACTTTTCACAGAACTGGAACAAACAATCCCAAAATTTGTATGGAACCTGAAAAGACCCCAAATCTCCAGGGGAATGTTGAAAAAGAAAAACAAAGCTAGGGGCGCATTAGGCTGAGCGACTTCAAGCTCTATTACAAAGCTGTGATCACCAAGACAGCATGGTACTGGCACAAAAACAGACACATAGATGAAGGGAACAGAATAGAGACTCCAGAAATGGACCCACAACTCTATGGCCAACCAATCTTCGACAAAGCAGGAAAAAATATCCAATGGGGAAAGACAGTCACTACAACAAATGGTGTTGGGAAAACTGGACAGCCACATGCGGGAGAATGAAACTGGACCTCTTCCACCATACACAAAGATAGACTAAACAATGGATGAAAATCCTAAATGTGAGACAGCAATCCATCAAAATCCTAGAGGAGAACACAGGCAGCAACCTCTGTGACCTCGGTGACAGCAAATTTCGCTAGGCACGCCTCCAAAGGCAAGAGAAACAAAAGCAAGAATGAACTAATGGGACCCCGTCAAGGCAAAAAGCTTCTGCACAGCCAAGGAAACAGTGAACAAAACCAAAAGAAAACCGAGAGATTGGGAGAAGATATTTGCAAATGTCTTATTAGATAAAGGGCTGCTTTCCAAGACCTATGAAGAACTTATCAAACTCAAGACCCCAAAAAAAAACAATCAACCCAGTCAAGAAATGGGCAGAAGATGTGAACAGACATTTCACCAAAGACTTACAAATGGCCAACAGACACATGAAAAACTGCTCAATATCACTCATCGTCAGGGAAATACAAATCAAAACCACAATGAGATACCACTTCCATGGTCAGAATGGCTCAAATGAACAACCCAGGAAACAAGAGATGTTGGTGAGGATGTGGAGAAAGGGCAACCCTCCTACTACACCGTTGGTGGGAATGCAAGCTGGTGCAGCCACTCTGCAAAACAGTTTGGAGGGTCCTCAAAAAGTTGAAAATAGAGCTACCATATGATCCAGCAATCGCACTACTAATTATTTACCCAAAGGATACAAAAATAGTGATCCAAAGGGGCACCTACACCCCAATGTTTATAGCAGCAATGTCCACAATAGCCAAACTATGCAAAGAGCCCAGATGTCCGTCGACAGATGAATGGATAAAGATATACAGCAGACTTTTACTCAGCCATCAAAAAGAATGAAATCTTACCATTTCCAAGGACATGGATGGAACTGCAGGGTACTATGCTAAGCGAAATAAGTCAGTCAGGGAAAGACAATTATCATATGATTTCACTCATATGTGGAATTTAAGTAACAAAACAGAGGATCATAGGGGAAGGGAAGGACAAATAAGACAAAAACAGAGATGGAATCAAACCGTAAGAGATGCTTAACTCTAGGAAACAAACTGAGGGCTGCTGGGGGCAAGGGAGGGGGAGGCAGGATGGGGTAACTGGGTGATGGGCACTAACCAGGACTTGTGATGGAATGAGCTTTGGGTATTACATACAACTGATGTATCACTGAACTCTACCTCTGAAACTAATAATACACTATATGTTATTTAATTGAATTTAAATAATATAAAATAAAATACTTTGCACATAAAAGTTTCATTCTGAAACTGTTTCTCCTTGAGTTCAAAGACAAATAAAGAGGGAATGACAATTGGTTAAGTAACAGAACATTTAAAATGTAATTTTATGAAGATTTTAAACTGTAACCATTTACAACTATTTAAACAATCTTAACCTAAAGCCGCATTTTACATATATTGTTGAGGATGCCTAGTCTGAAGATACCTGTCTTGTTTGCAAGGAATTTTAAATACTACCCATATTCCTATAAATTTTAAAGTCATAAAGGATGGCAGAAAGTGGATTTAAAAAAATTCCAAGTTAGTGTCAGGTACAGAAATCTCTCAATTCAAATACGGTAAATGTTGGTTCGAACAGGAATTTTTTTTTAAAGATTTTATTCATTTATTTGACAGAGAGAGACACAGTGAGAGTGGGAACACAAGCAGGGGGAGGGGGGGAACCAGGCCTTCCACTGAGCAGGGAGCCTGATGTGGGGCTCGATTCCAGGGCCCTGGGACCATGACCTGAGCCGAAGGCAGACGCTTAACGAATGAGCCACCCAGGCGCCCCACAAACAGGAATTTTTAAAAATGAGAAGCAACCCCTAAAGCCAAAGTTAGGGTTTTAGATTTTATTCATGAAATTTAACGTATCACATTCTTAGCCCTAAATTCTCAAACTACCAGAGCAGAAGGGAGAAAACGCACCGTGAAATCCAGTGTTAACTAGCCTGCTTTCTAAGCCAGCAATAATGTATCATGCCAAATATTAGTAAATATTCTTTAAATAAATTGAGCAAAAATACAGTCTTCACAATAATTGGTCCGATTACTTAACAGAACCAAAAGAAACAGGCCAAAAGAATAGTGCTTCTGCCAAATGGCCATAGACATTTTCACACACAAAAAAAATTCTTGATTATTCAGGGAGAAATAACTCGGATCCTATAACTAAGGTCCCTATCTCGCCATTTTCCCCTTCTACATATAACTGACCACAGAGGTGTGTTTTAACCAAAACCACAACTACCTCGAAACTGGACAGGTTCTGTAATTGCCTGTGCCACAGAAAAGTTAGGTAAAATGAGCAGCATGTAAAAATGTCAAATTTTATGAGACATGAGATTTATTTATGAGATTATGACCTAAGGTTTTTTCTTTGTTCCTGTTGCACTCTGAATCTTGTTGACTATCAGAAGGATCTGTTCCAGCCTCTGGTCCAGAAGGATCCACTCTTGACTCTTGCATGCAGTGTACTGGGCTCACCAAATTCCTGTTCTTTGTTATAAAGTTACTGCCTTCACCCTCTTGCAAGGGATTCTTATAACTTGCGCCAGCACAATTTGAGTCTTGATGTTGAAGAATGTCATTTGATTGAGAGATACACGATATATCTGCTTTTAGTCCTAGCCTGCAAACTCTAGAGTCTTCCATTATGCCAATCATAAGCCAGAAAGAATGAGGAGAAAGAAAGGTCATGGAAGGGAAGCTCAATCAAATGAAATCAAGGGAGGGAACTATGCAGTACATAAAAATAGAGTTTTCCATCCTACATTCTTTCTTCATGTCTAAAAGTACGTTTTACTTTTTGTATGTGGTACAATCAATAGGCACATCATCACTTGACAGTTTTTCATCCTTTCATAGTTGTTTACAAAATAACGATGCTGTTTAGAATGAAAGGAGGCAAAGAGTTAAAAAGGACTACCGTAACGGTGGAATAAGAAACTCCAAGGCCCCGTGCCTCCAAAAAGTAGTATATACTGGCAGAATCCATCAGAAACAACTTTCGCAGAAACAACTCCTTCTGGAATTTTCTAAAAATGTACCCACGAAATTATAACTTCAACCCAAATGGAAGGCTTTAGTGAAGAGAAAAGCTGCTGTTTTGCTCTAGGAGAGCACCGTGGGATTTAAAACAACCCACCTACATTTCCTCACACTCTAACAACAGTGGCCGTAAAGATGGCAGCCCAGACTCTTAGTGCCAGAGGGAATAATACAGACATTATTTTCAAAGGATTCCCTCAACCTTTCTGGCAGTTCCCTGAGAAACCTGTGCAAGAGTTTGCCTTTGTTTCACTCTTGAGAGAGCTGCCCCAAGGTGGGGCAGCTTTCCAGGAAGCTCTGGAAAAAAGCATTATAGGCACAAATATTGACTTCAACAGCTGGATTAAGGGACAACAATCAGGAAATGCAAGCAACAGAGGGGGAAAAAAACTGAGAGGAGAGAAACTGGAAAAGGAGATGATGATATGCTTTTAAAAGCTCTCACATCCCAAACTTATCTTTTATCTCCTCCTGGCCTTCAGTCTGGACTTCAAACAGAAGTGAAGGCTAACATTTGAAAGCAGAGTTATAAACACCCTGGTTATGCTGTTCAGAAGCAAGAAGAGACACTTCTCGCGTATCACGTGGATGGACCTACTCTCTCCTTCCTCATGTCCTCTCATTTCTTCCTGTGTACCCTGACGTTAACCACCTTAAAGAGAAAGATGGTTAGGGTTGGGACCAAGGATTCCCCATCCCCAAATGAAACCAAAGGCCACACATACGCATCCTAGTATGTTGGCGTGTAGAATTGAGGGACTCAAATTTTTAGGTCTCTGGAAACAGCTACCTAAATCACTGCCCCACCTGATTCTGTTTCACTAATGGCATCTGGGGCACACGTCACAGTGGACCTACGAAGTTAGACCAACCAGCTTTGGCCTTTATTCAATGTACTGTTAGTGCTGCCCCCAAATCTGAATGTATAGTACAGATTACTACACAAATACGTATACACATTAGATATGAAGTGTAATATGCTGCCAATGGGGATTCTCTCATTTGGGAAACGCACAAATAAGTACTTTGGGGGTCCGCAAACCCTAATGACTCTTTTATGTCACAAGTCTCTATGCTAAGGCAAGCAAAGAGCAGCCTCCCTCACACACCAGACATATCCTTTTGGAAAAGCACCGATTATCTTACTTCGGGGCTCTTGCAAACAGTTAACACCTAATGAATGAAACCCTCCTGAGTCTCTGGCCTAATACTCTTCTTTTGGGGTGGGTCAGCTCAGTTTATCAGACTAACCACGTAGGAAAGGCCCAACAAACTTCATTTCTCAAACTGAAATGGTAGAGTCTAGAGTCAAGAATTTAGCCAGCAAAGTCTCATCTCAATGATACACAAAGAAGTGTAGGGCGTCGTTTTGGAGATCTGTTGCCTAAAGCAAAGCCACTGGCCCAGTGGGATTCACAGAGGCTCTGCAAATGCCTTGTTCCTGTTTACTAGGGGACTGAGTTACAATGAAACTGAACAGTGTGCAGCTGGCCGCAGTGGCTGTTTTGCCTCAACATAAATTATGAAGGACCAAGAATGTGTTAGTGGAGGGAATTGCTCTGACCTGTACTCCCTGATAAGCCTTATTACAGCCCCACGCTTTGGTGTTCAACTTAGAAAACTGTGGAGCAGTAGATGAATACAGTCGTAGATGAAAGACCTCCTCTTCAGCATCACAAAATGAGGAAATCAATCAAACCTACTAAATGAATCATCTGGGCTATTCATACAGATGCCCAAGGCAACTAAAATGAAGCCGTGAAGCCACTGATCAAGCCTGCCCCACCCAGATTGCCACCGTTGCTACCTGAGTTACAGTCATTGCACTGATCATGACATTTGCACCACCATCAAATGAAATTCAAAGAACCCTGACCATTCATAAACTGATGCTTCTTTCATTCCCCCAAAAGCAAAACCAAATCAATCCACATGGTACATTCTCCAGGTACAAAATGGGCCCTAGAGGAGTCAAACTTTGGTTCAGCTACCTGGATTCTCTTATGGGACTGACATGGTCCTATATCACAAGGATAATGACCACTTGTCCACTGCCCATGGGGTATCCCTCGGATGACAGCCCACACATGTCAAAGAGGTCTTCTGACCTCTGTACAGTCTATAAAACTTTCCCCATCCCCCAAGCACCTAACCTTTCTGGACAAAAGGACTGCTACACGTGAGGGATGACTGGACAAAAGGTGAAGTTGAATCTACTGGAAATACCAACCTTGTGGCAGTTACAAAATCTAGGTACTGAGTAACAGCTTAGACTGAGGAGTGTTGAGGGAGGAAAGTAATTAACTATCCTGTGTCTTTCAAAACTATTCCTGGAGACCTCCTCATAAAAAATATACTCTGGGGACCCCTGGGTGGCTCTGTCTTTAAGCGTCTGCCTTCGGCTCAGGTCATGATCCCACGGTGCTGGGATCGAGCCCCACATTGGGCTCCCTGCTCAGCAGGAAGCCTGCTTCTCCCTCTCCCACTCCCCCTGCTTGTGTTCCCTCTCTCACCGCCTTTCTGTCAAATAAATAAATAAAATCTTAAATATATATATATGTGTATATAACATATACATACAAATATATGTAACATACACACATAAATGTATATAACATACACATCTGCTGTGGCCTTCTCAAACTGTTGCAATGTCCTTGGATCTGGCTGGAAGCTACATTCCGCAGTGCCTCAGATCCAAGGACATTGCAACAGTTTGAGAAGACCACACCAGTGTGTGTGTGTGTGTGTGCGTGTGTGTGTGTGTTTATTTATTTGACAGAGAGACAGCGATGGTAAGTTTATTGCCTTTTAAAGGGAAGCAGAAATGGATGTCCCAACTCCTGCATCCCCCAAATAAAACACTTATGTTAAGTGACTGAATGTCTTTCCTGCCCTCATTCCTCTAGTCATCACCAAGTCATTCCAGGGGTAAACAAATGTCATCCAGCTGATGTAATCGACAGACAGGGCAAACTGGACAGAGTGGCCTCAGGCAGGCCTTTCAAAAAGGGGAAGAGGGCGTAATTTAATTACTTAACGGGAAATTGTAAGACTTCCAAGTTCTCCAGGGAGCTAAGCAGTAAAGCGCTCTAAACTTGCATCCGCTTGAGAACACAGATTTAAGTACTACTTGGGAAGCCCCAAAATCATAAAAACACTTTCTTTACAGATGTACAATATGCACCTCTTCTTTCATGGAAGCTGTGCATTAACGTGCATCCCTCAAAAAAACTCTGTGTCTTCTCCCTGAGGGGTGGTCATAAAAGATCATCAACTGTTTAAGGAAACACAACTAGTACTCATGTAGCCCTTACACCTTTGGTTCCTTGCATGAAGTCACCAGAGGGCCAACTCATTCCACACATAACATGGGCTTATGCCCACACTGCAGGTAGTTTTGTCCCCACAATGGGAGCCACTCACTAACAAAAGGTAGTCTGCAATCTGTCCAAAACTTTAGTTGAAATGATCAATGACTGCCTGGTTTCAGGTGAGTCGGTTATTAGTAATGATAAATGTAATGATAATGATTAGTAATGATAAAACTGCCCTTCTTGTGGACCATTCATGAGCCACACTCCCAGCCAGTGGAAGGTCAACACGGAGCCTCAAGGAAGAAAACCAGCTGGTTTTCTGAGGTAGATCTGATAGATTATGAGACTTGTTCAGCCTGTTACATCTGGATCTCAGGGTAGGGCTGAAGTTAATTCTGCCACTTGGGCTCTTCCTGATGCTTGGAGTCCTGTTGATAGTATCCTATCAGATAAACTGAACAAATCTGGTCCTAGCAGTGGAGTTGTATACCCAAGGGAAAATTCACCAGAACCTATGACAGTATTTCTGCTTCTCCTGTGGACAGAGACGATGCCTTTGTTTCAGGCCATCTTTCCAAGGATGCCCATGAGGCAAACAGCCTTGGGGGGGGGTGGGTGGGAAAGAGAAATGGTGTCTATTTCAAGAGCAGTAAGACATATTTGTTTATTGTCATGTTTCCAATTGCTGCTATAATAAATTGCCACAGCTCAGTGGCTTATTTATTATCTTACATCCCTTCTCAAGGGTCTATGGGAGGATCCATTCCCTTGCCTTTTATGGAGGCTAGCTCCTGGCTCTTCTTTCCATCTTCAAAGCCAGTAACAGCAAGACAAGCCTTATGCACAATGCCCACCCTCTCACTCTGACTCCTGTCTTCCTCCTTCTGTTATAAAGATCCTTGCAATTTCACTGGGCCCATCCTGATAACCCCTCAAAATCCTAATCTATGCAAGCACATCTATACCAAATCCCTTTGGCCAATAAGATAATTTACAGGTCCCTGTTTAAGACATGGGCATCTTTGAGTCTGCCACATTCTAAAAGAGTCATCTTAGGATCCTAAGCTTAGGATTCCTCCTATGAAATGCAAACATCATCTGGTTCTCTTTACATCACCCTGCAGGAACTGAGGCTCAGGAAACAGGTGTGAATGTGGACACTTTGGTATATGCTATTGTAAAAACCTGGCTTTTGTCTTGATAATTCTCCCAGTACTCACTCCCCATGACAAAAAAAAAAAAAAAAAAAAATTAGTTTGTAAGTAAAATAACATCTCTGACCCTTCGTTGTTTCTAGTCACCGTGATTATTCAAATTTGGGTATGTGCCAGGCATTTTCTAGAAAATGAATGAAACAAGCTCATAAGGATAAACAACAGACAGTACCTGTCTCAATGGGAAAATTCAAACTTTGAAACAAAAATTAGAATTTTTGGAAAATTTCAGTCAGCCACCATGACTGGCAGCTTCCCAGTACATAAAGACTTTTATGATGAGACTGATCATGGTACCAACAACTATGATAGTCTAATATTTTATAACAGCATTTGAAAGATCTACACAACTCAGTGATTCAATATTTTCCGCATGACAACGCATTACAAAATGACCCAAAGGGACAGGCTGCATCTAAAGCATAAAACAGAGCATTGGATTTTAAAAGGGCACATTAGAAAAAGTTCTAATAGGGCTTAAGATTCAATATTGGAGTCATCAGTGCTTTTTCAGTAATTTTTAAAATAAAATTAAGTAATAGTTAAGTTAGAGAACTGTTGCCCTTGGGTGTAAATAAGGACACAGACAGGAAGACAGTAGAAAAAAAGACATTGTCGAAGAGGGATCCCTACCTTACATATTATCAGGCAAACCCAACTTTAGGGAAAATGCCGTGGAACTGGGTAGGACAACAGGGAGAGGAGTACCAACCACTTCCTTCTCAATCAACTGTAACTTATAAATAAGACCTCCTTTTGTGAAGTGATCGGTGTTATCAAGCCAGGAAAATCCAAATAGGAGGTGATATAAAGCATTTTCCCCTGTATCTTCATTGCTCTGGCTTGCTCTGATTAAACATCTGCAACATGATTAGGAACTATATCACCTAAGGAAGTTTTGCTGTTTCTTGTGTTTGTTTTTTAAACTGGATGTGTTATCCAGATACCACTACTTTACAAAATTAAGCTTATACTAGAGGGAGAACCATGACTGAAAACGATGAAGCGGGGTTTCTAAAAACCCATTCTTCCTACACTAAAGCAAAGATTAAGCTCCAAAAAAAAAAAATCCAAAAAAATTAATTTTTTGAAACTCTGGAATATAATCAAAATTTACAACAACCACAGACAGGCTAAATGAAGAAAGAATACTACATTTTAGTAAAGGGACATTGTAGCTTTCTAATTATGTGCCTAGCAGCCTGCAAGTAGCTAGCATTCCTGGTGTGACTTGCTGGTTGCCAGGGTGGGTAACAGAAACTCTTAAGAGCCCTGATGATGGATTTTGACCTACATGGCAGCTCCCAAGGAGCCTTTGTTTTGCCAGCCTTAGAACTCTCTCAGACTGGTGTAGCCTCCTAGTATCAAAGTTGAAGTTAACAGCTGCAGCTACTATTCTGGCTAAGAATAACAGGTAAGGCAAACAGCCTGGAAATGAGAAGGTTGAGAAAGAAGATACATGGAACAGAGCTTTGAAAAAGCTCCAGGTATACCAGGGAATCTAGAAGACCACACATACGAAAGGGCAGGGTACATGCTCAGAAAAGACCTCACACTTTACATCTTGCTATATTCAAAATTTTAAATGGCCTGGCTAAGCGCTAAGGAGTTCCCCAAACAGTCTTGCAAAGACTGAGTTTGTTTTTCTCGGTGTTCCCCGTTCTCAAGGAAATCTCTTCCAAGTCACTAGCTGACCTCTAAGCGAAAAGAAGAGACTTCCAAAGCCATACAAAGCATATGTTATTTTTACAAAACAACTCCCTACTAGCCAAAGCATAAAAAGTTACTAAACAACTACAACCCCTCATAAGCAGCAACCAGGAGCCCTACGGAGTAGGGGGAAGAAATCTGGCTTCCAGAGTTCAGTGTTCACCACGGCACACCTCGTACTCATTGCCTTCTCTTGACCAAACTTTAGTCAAGTTTCTCTCCTTCCCTCAGGTCCCTGAATTTGGGCTTACCCCTGAGTGAGCACTAAAATACAGATTATGCCCCCTTAATTAAGAGGTCATTCCAAGGAAGAGCTGTGACACATTTCCCATCATGCTGTCGGCTCATTCTTTCCTTGCTCAGTTTCCTCTTGTAAAGTTTCTACTAGTCCTGTTTACCCTACCCCTTCCAATCAAAGAAAAATCATTCTGATTCTGAAATACTTTCAGTTTTCTAAAATCAGAATGTTCTCCCTATTGCTGTACTGTCCTTGAATAAGGTGTCTTATCAAATCACGGTTTGTTTTTGTTTGACAACATTATAACATTCACAATATTTACTTGCCAACAGAAAAATTACAAATTATGCAAAGAAACATGGAAAGATGGGCAAATTACAGGTATGAAATTAAGAGAAAATGTCCCTGAGCAAACCCTGGTATAAAACTGATTCGGAGTACATGTTGAACCAAGTGTTGTAACTATGCTCGAAAAGTTAAACTAAAAAAATAAAACTTAAACAAAGCACTAAATCAGGGAAACAATATACGAACAAAATAACAGCATCAGTAAAGAGAAATTATTTAAACAAAGAACCAAATAAGGGCCCCTGGGTGGCTCAGTTGGTTAAGCGACTGCTTTCGGCTCAGGTCATGATCCTGGAGTCCCGGGATCGAGGCCCGCATCGGGCTCCCTGCTCGGCGAGGAGCCTGCTTCTCCCTCTAATTGTCCCCCCTCTCATGCTCTCTCTATCTCATGCTCTCTCTCAAATAAAATAAATAAATAAAATCTTAAAAAAAAAAGAAAGAACCAAATAGAAATCCCAGAGCTGAACAGTACAGTAACTGTAAAAGCAAAATCCGTTAAAGAGAGAGGTGCAATAGCAGAGCTCAGCAGGCAGCAGAATCAGCAAACTGGAAGTTAGGTCAACTGAAATTAGTCCGAGAAACAGAAAGAAGAATGAATACAATCAGGAGCGCTTAAGACACTTCTAGGATACCGGGAAGCATACCCTCATACACACAATGAGAGTTAAAGGGGAAGTGAAAGAGAAAGATGCCCCCCCAAAAGTTTTTTTGGAAGAAATAGCCAAAAAATTTGTCACAGTTGAGAAACACCATTCATCTACACATCGAATGAACTGAAAGAACTTTAGTTATGATAAACTCAAAGTCTATCCTTCAAAATAAAGAGATTTTTTAATCTCTAGATAAACAAAAGCTGAAGATGGTGACAAATGGTAATGAGATTAAGCATTTGATCATTTCATTAACATATTCAAATGTTGAATATTTTGTGTTGTACACCTGAAAACAATATTGTATGTCAAACACAGTCCAATAAAAAAATAAAATAAAATAACAAATTTAATGCAAAAGAGAGCAGACACCCACTACAAAAAATGAAAATGACGATTCTGAGACAGAAATGAAAGGATATCACTCAGCAATTCAAAGCCATACAAAGAAATAAACAATAATAAAGATAGCTACACAAGATAAATTATAAAGTTGGGATCCTTTGTTCACAATGTAATACCACTTAAATGTCTCAGGTAAGAGACACACTTGAATAGCACAGTTCCACGATATTTTCAGTGTTTTCCCAAGTTTTGGAAATTGTAAGTGAGAAAAGGCAGTCCTAACTCTCTCCATGGTAGTAGAATGAGCATTCAATATCACTACACAAATGCTGGAAACAGTCCCGTCAGAAGTTAACAGTTCAGTCTCAGATGTGCTCCAATATCACCATGCCAAGAATATGCTAGTAGCCTAGCAGGGAGAACCTTGTGCAACCGTTGGTGACAAAAATGCAGTTTCCATATTAATTGGGTGAGATAAATCGTGTCCAATTTATACCTTTTAAAAGACAAGATAATCACACTCCACTGGCCATTTTGTTGGACTGACTTATCCCCAGGATTGGGAAAATGGTTTAATGAGGTGTGGAAAACTCGATTTGAATTTGTTCTTTCCTGCTTGGTTCTTCTTGTTCTAATCTATATTCTTCTCTTCCTTTACAGTTCTCTTGCCACTCAGCTGTTTCCCAAAACTTCTCTCCACAGTCATCAACTGGATTTTTTAATATGTAGGCTTCACATGAAGTTTCAGTTAGGAGAAATGTTGGAGATCAGAATACACCACCCCAAAATGTACCATCCTGGCATGCGAGTTATCTTGAGTTGAAGGCAATGGAGGAAAGGGAGACACAGTATGGATTCTCTGTCCTCTCCCTACCTGCCTGAAAACAGATCCTTAAGTCGGCTTTGTGATCCTGCCCCTGCCACTCCATCGCACTTACCTCTGCAGAAGAGTTAGCACTGAAAAAGAGTCTATGTAGACAAACCTTACTAATGAGCCCTTATCTATCACAAGTTAACTCCTGTATTTGCCTTCCCACAGTCAGCCACCGTTTGAAGCTCAAAGTCCCTTTCCTTTGTCTTGTCGCTTTTCTTTAAATCGGATCCTCTTTTGCCCTAATGGTGTATAAAAGCCTCCAAGCTTTGTTGATTTGTTGTTGTTTTATTTTGTTTGGGTGGAGGGTTTCCTCTTCCCTCTCTGAAGCTCCCCCAAATAAGGTGAAACCTTGTATATTAAGTAAATTTACATGCCTTTTCTCCGTTAAAGGGTCTGCTGTCAGTTGGTTTTTTAGGCCCAGACATTGAACAACAAGAGGATAGAGAAAACATTTTCCTCTCCTACAGGATTAGCCAGCCAATCCCATTAAACTAATTAGTCTGACAAAACGGTTCAAAGTATCAGATACTTTGTCACCCAGAATCTTACTTCCTGTAAGTATCTGATTAGGAGTATCTGGTGGAGGTTGTTTACCATCTCTCCCTTGCCACTTTATTTCATGCTCTCTTTCCTACTGGAAATAATCATTAGTGCCTTCAACTCTAAAATCATTAGGGAACAAATTTCAGGAAACTCATCTTCAAGTCTCTGTTCCTCTATATTTACCCTCTTTACCCAAATCTGTATTAGTCACAGTTCTTCAGGGATACAGTGCTTGTAGAATGTGTCTAGAGAAACAAAGAGGGTACGGGGAAAGAGAAAGAGAGTAGGGGTGTGGGTGAGAGAGAGAGGGGGGCGGAGAGAGAGATTTTAAGGAATTGGTTCACATGATTGTAGAGGCTAGCAAGACTGAAACCTATGGGGGGTGCCTGGGTGGCTCAGTCATTAAGCTCTGCCTTCGGCTCAGGTCATGATCCCAGGGCCCTGGGATCGAGCCCCGCATTGGGCTTCCTGCTCCACGGGAAGCCTGCTTCTCCCTCTACCACTCCCCCTGCTTGTGTTCCCTCTCTCGCTGTGTCTCTCTCTGTCAAATAAATAAAGAAAATCTTTAAAAAAAAAAAAGACTGAAATCTATGGGCAGGCTGGAGACTGAGAAAAGTGCCAATGTTGTCAAGGTCTTGAGTTCCAAGGTAGCCTGGAGGTAGAATGCCTTCTTCCCTGTGGGACCTCGGCTTTTTTTTTTAAGATTTTATTTATTTATTCATGAGAGACAGAGAGAGAGAGAGAAGCAGAGGGAGAAGCAGGCTGCCCGCTGAGCAGGGAGCCCGATGCGGGACTCAATCCCAGGACCCTGGGATCATGACCCGAGGCGAAGGCAGACGCTCAACCATCGATACCACACAGGCGCCCGAACCTCAGCTTTTTATCTTAAAGCTTTCAACTGACTAAAGGAAACCCACTCATTTTATGGGTGATGATATGGTTTATTCATAGTCTACTGAAGTAAATGTTAACCATATCTAAAACATTCCTTCACAGCAACATCTACGCTAGTGTTTGATCAAACAGCTGATACCATAGCCTACCCAACATGGCACATAAAATTAAGTTTATCTTGATAAGTGAGGTTTATGGGGGAGGTTGGCCAGGGAAGACGATTATGCTATGTGTACTAAAACCTGATTGGCAGAAGCAAGCCCAGCATGTGGACAGACTTGCCATCTTATGTATTGTATGGTCCACAGAGTAAGATGTCATGCATAAAGGTCATAACCTGCCTGTACCATTGTGAGGATTTTAGTGGACTTTAGTGGAATGGATAAGCTAAAGCCTCCCCTGATGGTTTTTCCACTTTCCACAGTAATTGTGCAGGTCCTGTATCAGGGACAGATTTTTCCATCTGTACTATGGCAGCCTATTATTCACTTTTAGTCCTGCTAATTGGACCTCACTGTACCGGAATTACTTCTACACAGCTGGGCAGGCCCTTTTGCAAAGAGTTCTTGGATTATACCCTTAAGGAGAGACTGGGCCTCAGAATAAAAAGACATGATTTCCTCCTCCAAATGAGAATGATCTTCTCCTTGACGATTCTGCCCTCCTGTCTCTTTTGTTTCACTGCTTTTCAGAGGGTCACTCTTTTCCCTGGGATCCTCCCCTCTGACTGTTTTCCCAGGAATTGGGCTCCTACCTCCTCTTCTGGATAGTATCCTGGAGAGAAGCTGCTATAAGTGTTAGAAGCAGCAATTCAGTCAGAGAGCCACCTTCTTCAGAGTTCAGAGAGGCAAGAATAAAAGCTCTGTTGCCTTTAGTCACTTTAAATAAGGCTTTAGCAACTCAGGCCAAGACTTGGGCGTCTTGGTATCGGTCTGTAGAGGGCCTAGAATGGTGAGGTCCCCAAAGCAGATGAGAACATGTTGCTTGCAAAGACAGCTCTCCCCAGCTGTGCTTAAAAAACCAGAACTTTCTGTCTGTCTGTCTCTTGTCCTCCCTGTGTCTTTGCCCACCCCAGCATCTCTATTGTGACAGTTCTTTTAAATGTCATTGCTGTTACCAGGCACAAAGATTTTAAGTTGTCTCCCACAACATTATGAATCACAGGCGTGCCAGTGGAGAGATCCTTCCTAATTCAGCAGATTATGCTTATGGGATCAGGTGCAGCCCACCTTGGTCCAGAAGCATGTATTCCTTCCCTTTTCTTGTTCTGTCTCACATATTTTAACAATTTTCAGGCCTGCTCAAGGGAGAACCCACATATGTGGGTTGACATCCTTCCCAGATTCCTCTCACTGTCAAAGTCAGTCCCAGTGCTGTGGGTTCACTCAACTACTGGCACTCCTAGTTTACCGGGCTAATCAAACACAGAGGAACACCATGGCAATTAGAGTGCAGAACAGTGTGTGGCAGTGCCATACCAAATTCACGCAGAGGAGTTAAGTTTTATGTCCTGGCATCTTGACATTTCCAGATTAATCAGTCAACCAATTGGCCACTTACTGGATATACTCCATACCAATCACATACAAACAAAAAAATCCATCCTTACACTGGTTCTATCAGGGATTTGGGAGCTGATAGGGCCTCAAAATGAAGACAGCACAGAAGGAGCTATATTCAGGTGGTGTTTTGATAGGAAGGAAGTCCCTCATAGCCTGAGATTTTTCAGAGACAATGGTCTGGGCCATCATTCTGAAAGGAAATTCTTCAGGAGGAGAGAATCAGAGAGAGAGAGAGACAGCAAGCACTTATGTGTCTAGGTGATACAACTCAGCACCACAGCAGGGAAACTATAAGTCAGAGAGTTCCAAAGGGCAGCAGGACTTAGAAGGTTCTATAGCCCCAGGGCTTGTCTTACCTGTGCCTAGCAGATGGTGGGTGCAGTGTCATCAGGTAAGCAAAGCAGAGGACTTGTAATGACTAAAAATATTCTTGTTTGGCTGTATTTAAAACAATGGGACTTCGAGTTTGGCACCAGTGGCTTTGAGCTGTCTCTGCATGCTACGAACCAGTAAATAATGTAAGATCAATACACAGGGGTCATCTTTAACCCACTTTTGTAACACTATGTACCCCAAAATTGAACACAGGTATTCAAATTTTTGTACACAGATGTTCTTAGCAGAACAATTCACAAGTCAATAGGGGTAAGTGGAGATGATAAAAAATCTTTGAAACTACTAGAAAAAGACTAAATGTCAATGAAATATACATAATTTAATGGTGACTTTTATGTGAATTTCACTTAATTAAAAAAAACACTAAGTAGCTCTGTTCTTATCATATATATTAAGTTCAGAAGAAAGAGTTATTCCCAGACACAAGTTGATTCATTAGGAAGACATAACCATCATAAGTGTTGATGCACCTAATAATGAAGTTTCCAAGTATATAAAGTAAAAAAGTGCAGATTATATAAGGAAACTAGGTAAATGCACTCAGTAGATTTGAAATACTGCCATCTCAGCAAATAATAGGCCAAATATACACACTTAAAAAAGGTAATACACAAATTCTGAGCACCAGTGTTAACTACCTGGACTAGCTGACATTTATAAACCAATAAATCAAACCACAAAACATGCATTTCTTTTTTTGTAAGATTTTATTTATTTATTTGAGAGAGAGAAAGAAAGTGAGAGAGAGAACCCAAGAGGGGATAGGGTTAGAGGGGAAGCAGACTCCCTGCTGAGCAGAGAGCCCAATGTGGGACTCGATCCTGGGACTCCGGGATCATGACCTGAGCCGAAGGCAGTCGCTTAACCAACTGAGCTACCCAGGCACCCAAAATATGAATTTATTTCAAGATTTTTAAAACTATGTAAACAATTTGAAGAGACTGAAATCTTGGAGCATATTTCTGACCATCATAGAATCATATGCGAAGTTAATAATAATAACATATTTCTGGAACAATGGAACACTGGAAATTAAGAATACTTATAAATAGGCCAGAGAATAAATCCCAAGAAAAAATGGAAAATATTGCTAACCAAATGATACTGATGATACATGTTAAAATTTGTTAGCTACAGGCAGAGCAATAATTAGAAAGAAATATGTATCTCTAAACACCTTAAAAAAGAAAAAAAGGCTAAAACCAATGACTTAAGTACTGTAAAAGATGAAAATATTTTCCTTTCATCCCTTTTACATTCTTTGGCTGGTGTAATACTTAAAGTGAAATAAAATATTTTACCAGCAGAAAAACATGCTGACAGAGCACCGCCCTTACTAGGAAGGGTCTGGGAGGAGGACTGGAAAAGGCAGACCACTTTTCACGGGAGCCTTGTTCTTTAGGGCAGGGCACACAGGCGGGGAAGGGTCCTGGAGAGCAGGGCCCTCGTGGCCTGGTGACTCCTGGTACCGCCGCGTTGACACCGCTTTGGGAACTTGGCCCAGTACCCTTGCTCCTGCAAGTGGGCCCCGCACTGCTGTGATGCGCTCCCATGCATGTGTCCGGTCAGGAGCACTGCAAAACCCATGTGTACCGGGAGGACTAAAGAGGAGGCCGTCCCTGGCGATCCCTGTGGACACATGCCCTCCTGCGCTTCACCACCCGCCCACAGGGGGCAGTTCCAAGGACGTGCGAGGGAAGGCAGGTGTGAGTGGTGGGCACTGTGGGTTTGTGAGTGGGCTGTGTGTGAGGGAGATCTGCGTTCGGGTGTGTGTGTGCGCACGTGCATGTGTGTGTGTGTGTGTGCTCGCATGTGCAGTCAGCTGAGCAGGCCTCTTTGCCGGGGATTGTGTATGTTTGTGCAGTGTGTATGTGTTTGCATGCACACATGTGTGTGTGGCAAGAGTGCATGCTTGTGGACCGGAGACCATGAGTCTTGGTGTGTGTATCGGGGCGGTGTGTTTACGGGTGCACGGGTATGTGTGTTTGCGAGGCCCTGTGTGCATACCAGTGTGTAGGGACCCTGAGTATTTATGTGTTGTGTGTGTGTGTTTGCATGCCGACGTATGTGTTGATATGTGTGTCCAAGTGTGCATGCTTGAGTGCCACAGACCTTGTGAGTTGGGTGTTGCCTGAGTGTGTGTTTGCACATGGACGGGTGTGTGGGGGGTGACCATGTGCACATACCTGTGTGCAGACACCATGTGTGGTCCTATTTCATTTGTGTGCGTTT
Source organism: Eumetopias jubatus (assembly GCF_037043125.1). Lineage (NCBI taxonomy): Eukaryota > Metazoa > Chordata > Mammalia > Carnivora > Otariidae > Eumetopias > Eumetopias jubatus. The sequence continues at coordinate 639,886 of NW_028274892.1, forward strand.
GTATGCGTGTGTATGTGTATGTGTGCGGCAATGTGTGAGTACCTGTGTACCGGTTACAGTGTGTGCTTCCCAGTGTTAGGTGTGTGTGTGTGTCATGTGCACGGCCATGTGTGTTCCTGGCAAGTGTACATGCCTGTGTACTAGAGATCAAATGTGTTGGGTGTGTGTTTCCTGAGTGTGTCTTTGCCCACGTGCGGTGGTGTCTGTTTGTGTGGCCAAGTGTGCATGCCTGTGTGCGGGGACCATGTGTGTGTTGTGTTTGTTACCCAGTGCATGTGAATGTGTGTGTGCATGCGAGCGGAAACCTGCCTGGCTGTCTGGGCTAGGCCATGGGTGTATGGCGTGTATGTGTGTTTTCAGGCGCACCTCGGTGTGTGACTTTCTGCGGGGCTACGTATGTATGGACATGTGCCAGAGACCTTTCATGTGAGTGTTGAGTGTATGTGTGCTGGCATGCGCGAGGGTGTCTGTTGTGTGTCTCTGTGTTTGCAGGCCTTTGGGTGATTGTGTGTGTGTGTGTGCACACATCTGTAGCCACCTGTTCATGCCTCTGTGTTGGAGATTGTGTGCGTGGTTGGTGTGTGTGTGTTGCTTTAGCAAGTGTGTGTGTATTTGGGAGGTCATGTGAGCACACCTATGTCCTGAAAAAACGTATGGGTGTGTGTGCGTTGCATGTATGTGTGTTGGCACGAGCTCGTGTGCGGGTGTGCGTGTTTGAGGGTGCGGGACCAGAGGTGTATGCCTGTGTACTGAAGATTGTGTGTGTTCCTTGAGTGTCTGTGTGCTGTACAGGCCGTGTGTGTGTGTGTGTGTGTGTGTGTGTGTGTGTGTGTGTGTATGTTGTTCCGGGGCCAATTGTGTATTCTTCTGTACTGGAGACCGTTCGTGTATGTTGTGGGTGTGGGGTTACATGTGCAAAAGTGTGCATGTGTATTGGGAAGCTCACTGCAGATGCCTGTGAACCAGAGAATTTGTGTCGCGTGAGTGTGTGCGTGTGCGTGAGCACGTGCATATGTGTGTGTTGGAGCGGCTCAGTGTACATTCCTATGCGACACAGACCGTGTGTTTGTTACTTGTGGGTATCCTGAGGGCAGGTGTGTGTACATGTGTCTGCGTGAGAGCCAGTTGTGAATGGATGTGTGCCTAAGACCGTGTGTATTTGTTGTGCGTGTGTGTGTGTGACTTTTTGGGCGGAGGGGGGCTGTGTGTGCTAGTGCCAGGCCAAGCATGTATGGCTGTGCTGGAGACCTTTTGTGAGTGTTGTGCATGTGCTTGCAAGTGCAGCTGGGTGTGTTTGCATGGGCAAGTATGCATGCCTGTGAGCAGGACACATGTGTTTGTGTCTTATGTGATCTCAGTGTGTGTCCATGCACAGGTGTGCGTGTGAGTGGACGTGTGCAGCCAACATGCATTCCTGGGGGCGCAGATTGTGTATTTCTGCACATGTGTGAGAGAGAGAGAGAGTGGTGCCTGTCTGCATGGGTTTGTGTCTGCGTGCGTGTGTGCGGCCATCTTCTATCTGCTGTGTCAAGCCCGGGAGTGTGGGTGTGTGTCCTATGTGTGTGTTTCCATGAGCTCGTGTCTGTGGTGCCTGTCTCCGTGTGTTTCCAGGCACATGTGATTGTGAGTGTGATCGGCCACTGGCACATACCTGTGTGTCGAGACTGTATGCATGTATGTTGTATGTCCAAGCGTTTGCATGTGTATATGTGCGTGTGTAGGCCCCAGTCAGAAAAGGAGAGGGATTGCAGGATTTCCAGCTCTGCGGATTATGGAGAAATGGGCAAGAGGCCGAGGGTAGCCATGTCCCTCCGGACACACAGGCCTCGTGTGCATTCTGTGGTTCTTCAGGAATCTGTCTCACCTCTCGATGCATAGACACGCAGGGGCCAAGGCAAGGAGGGAGGGGTTGGAGTTGTCAGGCGGGTGTGAGGCACACCACCCATCTGTGCTGATTGTACAGATGGTTTCAGGTGTGGGCAATAGCTAGGGGTTTCAGTCTCCTTCCCGGGCCGCACACCTCTTGTCGTGTGGTCCCTCTCACCTTCCCGCCCCGGCAAGGGCAATGCCAGAAGTCTGTCATTGCACAAATGTCACCTGGGACTGGGAGTGGACATGGACAGCATCCACATGAAGGGCAAACAAATAAAAACTGGGGTCCAAAGACCGTGGGTGCGCATATGAAATCCACTCTGGTGGAAATGCATGGAGATCCAGTCGGGCACTGTACCTGTAGATATGTGCACGCTTCTCCCGCGTGAGACAGGGGGAGGGGGGCTGTGTGAGAAACCCCTTTTTGTCGGTGATGCCTGGAGACAGGCTTCCATTGGCACCAGACCCACGGCCCCAAGCCTACTTTGCAGGCTCGAAACCACACTTGGGCATCTCTCACCACATTTGTGGGCCAGCTCTGGGGTTGTGATGGCCCGGCTTGATGTTCCACTCACGGTCGGACCCGGCGGACCCAGAGAGGGGAAGGCTAGGGAGAATGCATTCTCCTCTGCAGGCCAGAGGAGCCGGAAACCCCTTCCCTGGGCATTTGTGCAGTTGGCAGAATGCAACGGAAGACAGTCCGTCGCTGGTGGTGCAGGCGTTCGTCCTGCCTGTCGCCTGGGTGCCGTGCTCAGCCCCTTGCTGCCTGGCCTTCAAAGAGTGGGCACTGAGGTCACCGAAAGGGCAGACAGCATCCACCTGGCGGACAGCATCCCTCTGCCGTCCTCTCCACAGGGTTGGTACAGACTTCCTCTTCATAGACGGGCAACTGGGTCCCCTTTGCTGTATGCTCTTGGCTCCAGGAAAAGGCATGCGTCCCTCTGTCCTCCATGCCAAACACACTGTGTGCCTGTGTGACCGTGTGAGCGTGTGTTTGTGTGGGCCCTCAACCTGGCACCTTTTCGAGGGTCACCGGCCTGGCTGCCGGTCCCAGAGGGGGAGATGGCTTTGATTTCCTGGGAAAGGAGCTGCTCCGAGACTCATCTGCGTCTTCCTTCCTGAAGCCTTTAGGTTCCAGAGGCCGTGTGGCCAGAGGGGTCAGAGAAAGAGCGCCGGAAGCCAAAGTCAGAGAAGAGGACGGAGAGGAGAGCGTGAGGAAAGGACAGGCAGACCGGTGGACAGAGCGCTCTTCGTCGCTCGTCTTCTGACCAGCAAAGGGCATGCGCTGGGACAAACTGTAGCCGCACAATTCCGCCAAGCAGGCAGGCGGTTTCGGGGCCTCTGTCTCCTGGAATCGCACGATGAATACTCCAGGGCCTGGGCTGACCATTTCCACGCACACTGGACCAGGCTTCCCGGTGGTGCACACAGTGTCCCGAGTCTCAGAGGAGTCTCTTCGGGAAGGGCGAGGTACAGCTTCGCATTGTTGGTAGAAAATCCAGGCAGAGGGCGCGCCCGACGAGGCCGCGGCAGGGGCGTGGGTGGGGTGGTGGGGTGCGGATCGTGTTGTGGGGCGGCGTGGGGGTGGGAGGGGTGGGGTCGGGGCGGGTGGGAGCCCGAGGCCCCCCCCGAGGAGGAGCACTGGCGGGCTCCCTTGCTGGATGGCTGTCTCCCTTGCTGGAAGGCTGTCTCCCGAGGGGGCGAGGGGCGGGGCCGGTGGCGGCCACGCCCACCACCGTGCGACTGGTGGGACCCGGGGGCCGGCCCGCGTCCTGGGCGTGCCTCAGGGACTCCATATCTCCAGGGCCGCACGGGTGCCCCGTCGACGTCGTCTCCTTGGACACCTGGCCCCAGGCCCTTGTGCGCATGCGTCCCAGAGTCCGGAAGCATCCGGGAAGAGACCGTTTTCGGTCGCCGCCCCTGGGCGCCGGACGGAGCCCCACCTGCCGAGCCGCTTGCGGAGGCCTGCGCTCACAACTCCAGCCTTTCCCTCGCAGCTGCCCCAGCGAGGCAGGGTCCGGGGGTGGGGAGGCGGGCTTCGGGGGAGGCGGGGCGGTCCCCAGAATCCTGGACCTGCCTCAGTCGAGGAAGGGGCCGGTCACGAGGTGTCTGTGCCCGGGGATAGAGGCCCCCGGGGCGCGCCGGGGGCGCTGAAGGCCCTAGGTGTGGGGATGGCAGACGAGGCTGTGCGGGAAGGGGAGGAACGATGGGAGAGAGAGGATGCCATCCTGGTGGTGGAGCTGGTCCTAGTGGGGGCTGACCTGAGTTTGGTGCTGCAACTGGCCGTGTTGGAGGGGGAGGACGGAGAGGACGAGGAGGACACGGAGGAGGCCGCGGAGGAGGTAGACGAGGCTGACACGGAGGAGGAAGACGAGGCTAGGGAGGTTGAGGAGTCGGAGGAGGAGGGGGAGGGGGATGGTGAGGGAGGGGAGGCGGAGGAGGAGGAGGAGGGGGAGGAGGAGGCTGACAAGGCTGTGGAGGAAGAGGGCGAGGAGGCTGTAGTGGCTGAGCAGGAGCAGGGGGAGGAGGAGGAGGATGTGGACAGGGAGGAGGAGGGGGAGCCTGAGCATGCTGAGAAGGAGGAGGCTGAGGAGGCTGAGCAGGAGCCAAGGGCGGAGGAGAAGCCCGAGGAAGAGGAGGAGGTGGAGGGGCCTGAAGAGGCTGAGCAAGAGGAGGGGGAGGAACAGGCTGAGGAGCAGGCTGTTGTGGAAGAGGCTGAGGTGGAGGAGGCTAAGGAGGAGCATGTTGGAGAGGAGGTGGCTGAGGCAGAGGAGGCTGGGGAGTGCGAGGAGCCTGAGGAGGGAGAGGAGGCTCAAGAGGCTGAGGAGGAGGCTGAGCACGAGGACCAGAGGGAGGAGGGCCAGAAGGAGGAAGAAGGGGCGCAGGAGCTACAGGAGAAGCAGAAAGGGGAAGAACAGCCAGAGGGGCGGCGGGGTCCGATCCCGTCCCCGCTCGAGGCTCTAGAGGCCTTGCAGTCAGAGCTGGAGCCCGAGAATAAACAAGCCAGCAGGTCCTCCTCTCGGCTCAGACTGAGCTATTTTCGGAGGCGGCAGCGTCACCTGGAACACCGAAGCGCCCTTATCCGGGGCATCCCTGGCTTCTGGGCCAAGGCTGTATCCTTGACGCTGTCATGGAGGAACCCGGATGTGGCCGGCCTAGAGCAAGAGGAACTGAAGGGAGGGGGCCGTTGAGTATCCAAATACATCGGTTGGAGAACCCCCCTCAACCCCAGCCACACCCCCGGCCGCGCCGCGGTGTGGGGGCCACGCTCATGCCCTGGTGATCCCGACAGCCTCAACATCCTCGTTCTGGGGGTGGGGTGGGGCCTGTGGGCCTCAGAGTGCTCTTGATGTGGCAAGAGGCACTGGAAGACCAGTGGGGGAGTAGGAGCAGAGGTCCAGCTCAGAATTAGGAATTAGGAGCCGCTGCAGGGCTTCTTCTCACAAAACAGCTGGAGGCAAAGCTCAGGTTCCCCTCGGGGTAACGCAGCAGGCCAGTGGCTGTGAGTGCCCACCTGCTCAGCCTGAGGCAGGAACGTGTGCTTGTCCGGAGATGAGCTAGTTGTGTCTGGCCGTCAGCACAGGAGGATGAGCTGGGGAGGGGAGTGTGGGGCGGGAGGGGTGGTCTCTGAGCATGCACAGCTTCCTGTGTGAGTGCCGAGATCTGCAGCATCCCGTGTGGGGACCCAGCGGGCCTTGATGCAGCCCGTGGGGAGGGAATGCAACCCGGGGAAGCAGAGGGGAGGCAGTGCCCGGCCGCTGTCCAGACTTGCTCTGTTGTTGTAGCGCTTTCATCTCCAGCCCTCGGAGGGTCCTTGACTCACAGCAGTTTGTGAACCACCCCCAGATGTCAGCCGTGATCAGTAAGGAAGATGAAGGCCTCCTTGGCTACATGACGGATTTGAAGGTGTGGCGTGGCAGACTGAGACCGGGGCGGGGGACGGGAGTGGGGAGCGTGCCGAAGTGATCCATCTCTGAAGTCAGGACGGGGAGGTTCTCCTGGACAGAGATTTCACCCCCGTCTCCCCCACTCTGCCACCCGGCAGGTGGAGGATCTCAGGTTTCCCCGTGATTGCCGCCAGATCCTGCTCTTCTTTCGCAAGAACCCCTACTTCCGGAATGAAGTCGTTGTGAAGGAGTATGTCCTCAGCGCTGCTGGTAAGAGGCCGCCGCCTGGATGGGCGGCCACAGGGACAGGAGGGGGGTCGAACCCGATTCTTTATCCGGTGCCTTCTCACATCCTTGTCTTCCGGCAGGGTACGGACCTTCTCATTCCACTCCCATCCAGTGGCACCAGGATTATGAACAAGAGGCCTACAGTCGCAGGGACCACAACACCAGTCTTAACTTCTTCAACTGGTTCTTTGACCCCAGCTTTGCCAGCTCTAGCAGGATAGCCGAGGTGGGGCCCTGTGACAAACAGCGGGAAGGACCCTGCTGGGCTCCCCGGCTGCTTGGGATGGGCCTCTGAGCCCTGCCCCGTTTCCATGCCAGATCATCATGGACGACCTGTGGCCCAACCCCCTGCATTACTACATGAGGAAGAAGGCCCCAGGAGAGGGAACCGAGAGGAGGACAGGTGAGGGACCCAGGGTGTGGATGCCGAAATGTGCGCCATGGGGCTCTGTGGAACCTCGGCTCCACCAATGGAGACCCTGAGGCTCAGAGGAACTCTCCAACGCAGGGACCCCGGGTCAAAAGGGCATCACCGTCAGAGAGGGAGATTGGACAAGTGCAGTGCCAAACGGCTTCTGCCTGGGGAATCTTGAGGCAGGCGGGGCCAGGCAGCATCCATGAGCAGAGCTGGAGAGGCAAAGGCGGGTCGGCAGCTGCACTTGGGGGAATTGTCATTCCGGGGCCATGAGCCCCAACCTCAGGTCTCCTAGCACCGCCTTACACTTAGGCCCACCAAAGTTGCCTCCCGTCATGCTTGGCAGAGACGGGTGGGTATCCTGGCGCAAAGGCTCACCCCGCCGCCCCGTCACCTTTCTGTGTTGGTCTGGACACCACCGTTGAACCCTTCATTTCCATAGGCAGCTCCTTTCCTCCCGCCCCCAGGCACGCCGAAAGCACTGGCCAGGGTGCACAGATTAGTTGAATACATGGGTGGAGGAAAGGTAAGGAGATCACAGTCAGCAGCAGGGAGTGGCATGGGAGAGGGACCGCCGTTCCCAGGGAGGGCCTTCAAACCCTGAAGCAACCTTACCTATGGCTCAGAGAAGGTACACACGGGTCTCCTCCTGTGTGCGTGTGTGTCTGTCTGCGTCTCGGTGTGTCTGACCCTCCCAGGGAGCATCAAGAATTTGAGATGAATATGAGGGAGCATCACACTTGACCGAAGCCAGTCCAGAAGCTTCAGATGCTCAGGCGAGTTCCTCTGCGCAGGAAGTAACCGAAGAGTGGTGCGGGGGCGAAACATGGGGCAGATTGAGGCCCCAGGAGCCCTGGAAAAACATTGAAAGGTTGATAAACAAGGTCAAGTGTGCTTTGTGTGTGTGCACGCGCGTGTGCGCTGGCGCTCGGGTGTGCGCGCTCCCCTTTGGGGATGGGGGTCGGGGGAGGGCCTGAGCACATCGGCCTCATGTGGGTGTTTGACTTCTCTGCCTGGGCATTGCCGGCCCGTGGAATGGCTCGGCCTGTATGCTTGCCCAGAGGGCTAGGTCACACATGCGTGGGGACTGCATCCCAGGGGGCAGAGGTCCTTCCCCTGGAGGTGCGGGGGTGCTGGGCAGGGAGCGGAAATGAGACCAAGGCCCGCTCCCTGGGGCTCATCTCTTCCCTGGAGAAATGAGGACATTCAAGGAAAGGGAGCGACGAGCCAGGGCCAATGTGTGTAGGACCCAGGTTCGGTGGATGGAGATGACAGTCGTCCAGGGATGCTCCCTGGTGGGTGACCTCAGACACATCCACTGCAAACGCCACGGGGGAGGCGGGGGGAGAACCCAAGGTTCATTACTCAGTTGAGCGGGCGCTGGAGCTCTTCCTGGGCCTAGGAATGCGCACAGGCTCTTGCTGACACGGTCAGCCTCTCAGAAGCAGCAACGATGATAGTGAGTGTGGGTCAGGCCTGATGGCGGGACGGTGGGAGAGGGGACAGAGTGAGGTGGGAAGGTAGGAAGGATGGCACTCTCAGTCGGGCACAGGAGCCAGGCCGAGCGTCTAATCTGTGGGGAAAGACACGCATACACACACACACACGCACAGATGCACACTCAGGGGCACAATCACTCACCCCCCATACAGACACACTCTTTCAGGCACTCCCACACACTGACACCCACACTCACTCTCACTCACCGCCCCACCCACACTCCTTCACTGACCCACATCCCCTGACATACGCCCACTCGGTCCCTCACTCAGGCACACACTCACTCAGCCCCCTCCCCCACAGGCTCCTTCACTCACATGTCCTGACACTCACTGACGCACCCATGCTCCCCCAGAAGCCCTAGGCCCCTGTTTCCCTAGGGCCCTCGTTTGGGGTCCGCCAGAGTGCAGACAGTCCGAGGGGAGGGGCGGGGGTAGCACGATTGGTAAGTGCAAGGGACGGGCCACTCACCCGTGTGCTCTCTGTCCCATGATGACTCTGGGCTGATATCCCTTAGCCTTCTGTGCGTAGGTCCATGGAAAGACCTGGGACATACAGAGTACCTGTCGCAAGTTGCACCTGGGAGGCGGTGAGGTGAGCCCCTGGGCCGCTCCTCCCCGGAGCGGATGACTGCTTGCCTGAGATGCCTCTGCTGAGGGAAGCTGGCAGAGGACTGAGTCCGCTGCCAGTACAGTGGGAGATGTGAGTGTTTGACCCATGGGGCTCTTCTCCATCCCCAGCTAAGTTGGCTGCAAGGGTAGCAGCCCTGTGGGGGACAGGGGAATACTAAACTTCCTGCCCCCCACCGCGCCCCACCCAGTGAGACTGCCCTCTCCACAACATCTGGGAAGTGCAGCGGCTCTTTCCCAGGGGAGGGTTTAGCAGTCAAACCTCAACCATGCTTCTTGTCCTTTTCAATATGCAGGACGGATCGCCTGTCCAGCATCAGGTTGTGGATTTGATGATCTGTAGGACCTAGCCTTGCCCCTTCCAGGGTGGGAAGAGGCGCCTGAGGCTCTAGGAGGGAAGGCTTGGCTCTCTCAGACTACGGGGAGACTGGCCTTCTCAGCTTCTTGGTCTGTAAATGCCGGGGTACCCGCCAGCTGGCCATTGGCTCCGCTTGTGTAGGTCAGATGAAAGTGTGACCTCAGAATCCGCAGCGGGACCAGGATAGCTCCCATGTTGGGGCACGGTCTGAGGGTTGTCCTAGGCTGGGCCGTTTTGGTGGACCGCAGGGTGTTCCTCTACACTTGTGCGGTTTGCTCGGGTGTTGCTGAGGATGTAAAGATTGGGGGGAGAGTTGGGCATAGGGGCCCCCACCTCTCAGCATCTCTGGCCAGCGCTCGGGCAACGGCGTGAGGTTGAGGCCCGGCCCGGAGAGAAGGGTGAGGCGGGGGTGGGGGGCGGATGCTTTGGGAGATCAGGGAGCCCCAGATGTCAGGAGTCAATTGGATGCTGAGGGCGTCAGGGCCAGGGTCCCCAACAGGAAAGCGGGGAGCCGGGACAGCTCAGACAAAACTGTGCTGGCGTCCCGTTTGACCGCTTGGATAAGACCATGAGAGCATCCTGTCTAGCAGGCTCTGCAGGGGTGACCTTTCCAGCACGACCCAAAACCAAGCCACTAACCATGACACATCCGTCGCTGTCACGAGCTGAGGCACTTAGTCTCGAGATGTCGGCCCACAAGACCCATCATCACGGTAGACGGGGGCGTGATCCAAGCCCTGATTGGCAACACTTTGGCAACAAATCCACAGGCGGTCCACACTCAAGGTCCTGGAAAGAGCTTATAAGAAACCCTAAGTCTGAACGGGAACCCAGCAGCCTTCCCAGGGACTTTTGTACTCTGGCTCAATAAACTTTCCCTGCTGCCCAGTGCTCTTCGTCTGGTCTACCTCTTCCTTCCTCGAAGCAGCGCAGCCAAGACCCCAGGCACTAAGGGAACAAAACTCCTGTAACCCAGAGTGCAGTCTGATCGGAGAGGACCGCCTCAGGAATTCATGAGCGTTCTGGCTCCATGGTTCTGAAGCACGTGCTTCAGTCCCTGGCCTCTCTGGGTCTTCGAGTTCTTCTCTGCATAAAGGGTGGATCGCGGGCGTCCCACTTTGCCCGTGTTTCTGTGTCTTCCTGAGCGTGCCTTGCCTTGGTGTGTCTTGGCCTGGCTCTGCCTGTGCCGTCATGTCTCGGTTCTCGCATCCAGGCCTGAGCCCCGGACGGGCACACCTGCGCCCCCATAAGTGCCTTGGGCTTTGCGAGTCTCGCTGCTTTGCTCCAGCTGCCGGGCTGTTGACCTGACTTGGGTCTGTTGTGAGAGTTCCTGTCTCTGAGTCTGTCTGCCTGTGGATTGGACCCCGTTCCTTCCATTTCGGGATCGGAATCCTGGCCTCCTCAAAACGGGCAGGAGGGGTGGGGGTGGGGGTGGTGCTTTACTAATCACTGGTGAGCCCTGTGTAGTCCTTTGCTGCCCGTACCGTATTGGGTGCTGTGACACCTCCTTCAGTACAGATGAGCAGCCACGCACCGAACCACCAGTCAGCGAGCGGCAGGGATCAGAGTGGCCTCGCTTAGGGCGTAAGGTCACTCTTCTTACTCCGTCCTCCCTCTTCCAACTGCTCTCTGGCCTCGGGCCTAAAAGGTCAGTCTCTTGCACGGAGCATAGACTTGGGCAGCTTTTCAAAGGCAGAACGTTCTGCTGTTGTGCACATTGAGCGGGTTGCTGCCTACCCTCTTTACTGACCAGGGCAGATTGGCGTCCGCTGATGCACTACTTGGTTTCTGCGTACCCCGCGACATTTCCCATCCTCAATGCCTCCGTTACTTCCTCCTCTGGTGTCTCATTCATGTTTTAGGTACATGTGAACACTGACATCTTTGACACCGCAGGATGGAGCTCTGCTCGGCCTAGGAGAAGTTTGAGTTGCAGTGTGTGTGAGGGAGGTACGCAGGGTCGCGTCAGGGACGTGCGGGTGTCCGTCACGTCCACGGGGTCCTTCCTGCCCCCTTCGTTCTGAAATCTCTCTGCAAACGCTTGGCTTATCCACACGCTAGGGACACAGCCAAGTACGGTTTCCTGCAGGCCTCGGGCACCTTGGGTCTGCAGAACTCCTGCGCCTGGCCGACCTGAGTCTTCATACCCTCGGGCCGACACCTCCCCCTTGTGCCCTCCCCACAGCCCTCCCCCACCCTGTTCACCACGTAACCTCAACTTTCCCCTCTGGTTGCTTGCACACCTCGGACTTAACTTTCAGCTTCCGCATTCATCGGTGGTTCCATCCAGTAGGCCCCCTTCTGGGGCTGGCTTCTTTCACTTTAGCACAGTGCTTTACCGCATCTACGTTGAACGCACCTTTTCGGTGCTCTCCCCTCTCACATTGCAGCAAACACCTTAGCCGGGGGGGACCCAGGTCGGCCAATAATACGGACTTGGTTGGCGTAAGGCGCGAGGGGCCTGCTCCCGGCTGTCTGTCATGACTCCACAGAAGGGCATCAAACAGCATACAAGATACAGCTCTGTGCGTGCTCAGCTGAGGAATGCAGACGGATGCCTGCTTGGACGGATTTGTCTTTGGGGCCAGATAGGCAGCCCAGAGTACTTCCATACTCAAATCCTGCTCTGGTGTTTGTTATGCATGTACTCTACGGGGATGCCTTATTTCAGGCCAGCAGCTTGACTTAATGGACACACGGACGCGCTTCATTTCGGCAGGCCGGACTCTCCTTAGCATAGAGCCCCACCTCCCACCTCCATCCCAGCCCCACCCCTCCGGACCCACGGGCTCATCCTCCCACTCCTTCTCCTTTTGTCTTGTGAACATTTTCTGGGTCATTGGTGCCGAACATCGCCTGCACGTTACAGTAGTTTATCTCTGAACCTGTCGAACGTATCACGTACCGTGTTCTGGCCTCCGTGCATCCGTAGGGGAAGCTGGCTCTTCCTCTCCCTGAGGCTCCCTGGTGTGTGATTGGTCAGTCCCAACTCTGTAGGCTGCCAAGAGACATGTCTCTGCCTCGCTGGTCCACTGGCCTGGGCATTTCTTGGGAGCGTGCCTTCCGCTAGGAGCGCACCGGGCTCCTTGGATGTGCAGAGTGAGTATTGTGGGCCAATGTGCAAAGCCCTGTCACCTTAGGTCTTCGTGCAACTGCTGCGTGACTAACTCCCTCCCACCTGACTCTGGCGTTCCCGACTCGTGCCTGCCGGTGGTGGGCATGAGGGTTTTCCGCAGACCTCTGAGAAGCCTTCACTTCATTGCTTTGGGGCTTTGCCTCTCCATCTCACCCCGCATGACCTCGTGGGATCTGTCTGCAGGTCCACAGGTGCCTTCAGATCTCCTCTTGACGTCCAGGGAGGAATGTTTCCTTTCAGGCTGTAGGCTTTGCACTGTACAGAATTCAGCCTCCCTCCCTGCCTCCGGCCCTCCTCGCTTCCTCCCTCTCTCCCGCCCCCCTCCCTCCCTGTCCCCATGCCTCCCTCCTCCTCTGCCCTCCTCTCTCCCTCGCACCCCCTCCTCTCACTCCCTGTTCCTCTCCCTGGGCCCACCCTCTCTCCTCCTCTCCTTCTCCGCGCTGTTCTGCGTTGTTATCCGTGCAGGGTCCCCCGTTTGCGTCGACAAGTAGAGTTTGAAACGGTGACGCGCTACCGCCCAGAACCGGGCACTTCACCCCAAGGGGGCTCCTCCGGCCTCTTTCCGGTCAAATAGCCCCTCCTGCCACGGGCGGGCCGACCCATTTCTCTTATGGACGGGAGGCCCTCCCACGGTGCAACACCAACACCCTTAGCCTTGCCATCACCCACTGGGCCTTCCTCCAACCTCATGCATCGTGCATCGTACACATTCCAGAATGCCTCCCTGCAGCGGACCGGCATGAGGTGTGGGACTGTCACCAAGGACATGCTGAGTACCAGAGAAAGGGCAGGTTGTGCTGCAAGTACTCACTTTGCCATCTGCTCCCTGGGTGGCACTCCACTGAGTGAGAGACAGACCAAGGAAGAACTTGCAGCAGAGCTGGGGCAGCCAAGACAGCCACAGCTCCTCAGCAAGGCAATTTAAAGCAGGCTCTGTGGACCATTATGCTGGAGGTCGGACATCCCTGGCAGTTAGGGTGAGGCGGGAAGGCAGACACAGGGAAAGGGAGCGCGGAAGTCAGACAAGGAGGGAGAAAGCAAAGATGAAGGGCCCAGCAGAGGAAAGTATGATAGGAGCAAGAACTACCAGTGGCTTTAACGAAAGAACACACCCAGAGTTACTCTTTAGGCTTCGTGGGCGGCCCATTAGCATGCCACCGAGTCCCAATCGCGGACCTCACCAGGGCTGTGCCGGTGGTTGTGTAAGCACAGAGGTGACCTCGGACCTTGGCTCCTTGTTAATTTCAGGCCAAATATCTGTGTGTGGTTCCTCTCTTTGTAGGAGAGGCAGGCCGTTGGGGCGGGGAGGTCCCTGCGTTCGTGATCCTGCTGGGCAGCCTCCTGACTCCCTCGCGCACCGGTCGGGGAAACGGGGGAGTGCCATGTGGACAGCCATGTGGCGGTGGTTGGAGCACAGCTGATGTCTTCAGGGCTTCGCACCGGCGTGACTAAGAAGGGGCCGGGTGAGGTTTCCGGGCGGCTGGCAGTCACCCTATTGAGCCGCTGGGTTTGAATTCCCCGGTGCCAGTAGCGTGTTCCCAGGGGAACTGATGAGAAGGTGAACACGAGGTTTGTGATAGCAGGGACCTCCCAGGAATGGCCTGGGAGGTGTCAGTGAAGAAAATGGGCAGGGACCCGTCACGGACGCCAAAGCTGAGCAGATGCACTTGCGCACCGGCTCCCACGGGGCGAGGGGCGGGACCAGGTGCTGCCACAAACACCGCAGTGCATCTGGTGGGTTCCCGGGGCCGGTGAGCGTCCTGGGCGTGAGGACGGGGTTCCTTCCCGCGAAGGCCACATGCGCCCCCCCGCCCCGCCACCCAGACGCCACCGGTCCCCAAGGCTTTGTGCGCATGCCTTCCCCAGGCCCGAGGCCTCTGCTAGGTACGGGCCTCCAGCCGTGGGCGCCAGAGCTCCACCTGCCGGCCGCTTCTGGGAGCCGCGTGCTCGCCCCTCCAGCTCCTTCCCTCGGTGGCTGCGGTGGTTCGGTCCAGGGCCCCATGGAGAGCGAGGCGGGGTCCGGGGATGCCGGGGCTGCCCCGGCATCCTTGGACCAGCTTAGTCCGCTGCCGCTGAGGGGGTCGTGGGGAGGAGGGGGCCCGTGCGGAGGCAGATGCCTGGAGCGAGGCTGGGGTGCCAGAGGCCCTGGGGCGGGGGGCATGGCGGCAGAGGCTGTGCGGGAGGCTGAGAACCGGCACCGCAGAGCCGAGGACGGCGCGGGGGAGGATTTGGTGGTCGTGGGGGAGGATATCATGGCGCTGGTGGAGGTCGTGGCGGCGGAAGACGAGGAGGTGGCACAAGCAGAGCAGGACGAGAAGCTGCAGGAGCTGCGGCAGGAAGGGCCAGGGCTGGGTCCCGATCCAGCCGGGGGCCCCACTGGCCGCGCTGGAGGTTGTTCAGTTGGCGCTCAGCTCTGTGGACGCCCAAGCTACCGGGCCCTCCTTGCGGCCCAAGCGCAGGATGAATCAGAAGCGGAGTTCTCACCTGGCTCGCCGGAGGGCCGTCATATCCAGGGCATCCCAGGCCGTATCCTTCCTCCGGCTGGTGGGGCTTGGCTGCTGTGGAGGATCACCGCGAGGAGGGCAGCAGCAGAGCCACGGCCACGGCCATGAGCGCTGGGGGGAAGGGCTCTCCGCCCCCTTGCCGGGTGGGAGTGGGCCCACGATCCCTACAATGCACAGCAGAGGAAGGCGGGGCGCGGCGGGGGTGAGAACGCTGGGGCTGCGACCTGTCCAGACCCTGTCTGTGCAGAAGCTGCGGGCGGAAGCTTTGGGGCTGCAGCACACTCCCAAAAGCCTTGCGGGGTTCAGGGAACACGGGTCAACACGCTTCGACAAGTAGGGTAGCCCAAAGCCCGCTTGGCTCAGAGCAGATATTGGAAGGAAACGTTTGCTGGGTACATGGGGCACACGGAGAGGCTGCCCTCCCCCGTTCCCTGTCCTTCAGAGCCTGCGTGGTTTTCCAAATTTCCAAAGTTCAGGGCAGACCCACAATGTCGTCCGCTCTCGGGTTGCCAAGCCAGTCAGCGGGCCGCCTCGCTTCGGCAGACCGCGGGAACCCAGACACGGCGCTGCCGGGGTGCTGCAAACTCTGTCTCCACAGGCCCCACACAGCCAGGCCGGGGCCCCAGGCCCAGGCGCCTACGCGCACCTTTCCTCCCTGCCTGTCTCTCCCCCTCTGTGTCCTCGCCCGCCCGCTCCCCCTGTCCTCTCTGCCCTCCCTCTGTGTCCCTTCCTCCTGGTGTGGGGTCTCTCTGTCCCTCTCTCTCTTTTGCTTTCCCCCTGCCCCCACCTACCGCTTTCCCTCCCTCACTCGCTGACTCTGCCAGGACCACGCTTTGGGCCGTGGGCGCGCAGCCGTGCTCCAGGTGACCCGAGCGGCCCCCTCCTGGGCACAGGAGGCCCCTCAAAGTCACGGGGCTTCAGGCAAACACACAATCAATCCCGGCCGTGACAGTGGGACGGAGCACATCCAGCCGTCCAAAGCAGTGACTGCCTGCAGGCCACACGCGCAGGCCAGGGGGACGTGGGAACAGAGCGCAGTCAGGCCCTCGGCCTTGCCCTGTCGGGGGCAGGCAGCCTCAGAGGTGCTGGAAGCCAAGGGACTCCCCAGGGTGGAGCAGGTGGGAAGAAAGGGCAGGAGCTGACCAGGTTGGGAGGGCGGCAGTGCTTGGCGTTTCCGCACTTTTGCAACTTCGGTCGCTTGCTCTCGGCCGGGAAGGTCCGGGGGGCTCCTGCCTCTCTTTCCGTAGCACGTGCCGGCGAGGCTCCTTGACCCAAGGCAGATCCTGAAACACCCCAAGATATCGGCCGTGACGGGTGACCAGGACAGACACGTGCTCAGCTCCATGACCCATTTGGAGGTCAGTCCTGGGAGACGGAGGCTGGGGGAGGCCCGGTGGGCGTGGGGTTTGAGCAGGAGGGGGCCGGGCAACGTGGTTCAGTGCCGCAGCCAGGCAAACATCTCGGGGCACCTAGAAGACACGTTCCCCCTTCCCGTCCTCTTTCTTCGGCGGGGCAGGTGGAGGTACTGGGCCATCCCAAATACCTTTTCAGGTTGATGTTTTCCTTTGGGAGCAACCCGTACTTCCAGAACAAAGTGATCGTTAAGGTGTATCGCCTTAACATTGCCGGTGGGAGAGGGCTTGAGCTTCGAGGATGCTGGTGGCGGGCGGGGGGGGGCACTTGGGAGCGGGAGGGGAGGTGCGCGGGGTCCCCAGCGTGGGGCGGGACCGGCCCAGGAGGGAGACGGGCTGGGAGGTTGAGAGGGAGAGAAGGCGAGAGGGCGTGGGTGCGAGGGGCCTGCTCCCGGCTGTCTGTCATGAGTCCACGGAAGGGCATCATACAGCATACAAGAGACAGCTGGGTGCGTGCTCAGCCGAGGAATGGAAAGGGATGCCTGCCTTGGACGCATTTGTCTTTGGGGCCAGATAGGCAACCCAGAGTACTTCCATAGTCAAATCCTGCTCTGGTGTTTGTTTGGCATGTACTCTATGGGGATGCCTTATTTCAGGCTAGCAGCTTGACTTAACGGACTCAGGGACCCGCTTCATTTCCGCAGGCCGGACTCTCCTTAGCATAGAGCCCCGCCTCCCACCTCCATCCCAGCCCCACCCCTCCGGACCCACGGGCTCCTCCTCGCACTCCTTCTCCTTACGTCTTGTGAACATTTTCTGGGTCATTGGTGCCGAACGTCGCCTGCACGTTACGGTAGTTTTTCTCTGGACCTGTGGAACGTATCACGCACCGCCTTCTGGCCTCCGCGCATCCGAAGGGGAAGCTGGCTCTTCCTCTCCCCGAGGCTCCCCGGTGTGTGATGGGTCAGTCCCAACTCTGTAGGCTGCCGAGAGACGCGTCTCTGCCTCGCTCGTCCACTGGCCTGGGCATGTCTTTGGAGCGTGCCTTCCGCTAGGAGCGCATCGGGCTCCTTGGATGTGCAGAGTGAGCATTGTGGGCCAATGCGCAAAGCCCTGTCACCTTAGGTCTTCGTGCAACTGCTGCGTGACTAACTCCCTCCCACCTCTCTCTGGCGTTCCCGACTCGTGCCTGTCCGCGGTGGGCATGAGGGTTTCCCGCAGACCTCTGAGAAGCCGTCACTTCATCTCTTTGGGGCTTTGCCTCTCCATCTCACCCCGCATGACCTCGTGGGATCTGTCTGCAGGTCCACGGGTGCTTTCAGATCTCCTCTTGACGTCCAGGGAGGAATGTTTCCTTTCAGGCTGTAGGCTGTGCAATGTACACAATTCAGCCTCCCTCCCTGCCTCCGCCCGTCCTCGCTCCCTCCCTCTCTCCCTCCCCCTCCCTCCCTCCCTGTCCCCAGGCCTCCCTCCTCCTCTGCCCTCCTCTCTCTGTGGCACCCCCTCCTCTCGCTCCCTCTTCCTCTCCCTGGGCCCACCCTCTCTCCTCCTCTCCTTCTCCGCGCCACTCCTGCTCTTCCCACGCTCTCTGTCCAGCCCCCCTCCCCCCCCCTCCCAGGTTTCTCCGACTCCGGGGATGCGCTGTTTTGGGTGCACTATTTCCTCGGAACCCTCCTTTAGTGTCTTGGGCAAGTTTACAAGAGCTAATTCGGTTTGGCCTGTGGCAGTAAACCCACAGTCTGGGCTGTGCCAGGGACAGGCTCCGAAAATTGTGCTTCTCCCCCGCAGACGGCCGGGCGTTGTTATCCGTGCAGGGTCCCCCGTTTGCGTCACAAGTAGAGTTTGAAACGGTGACGCGCTACGGCCCAGAACCCTGCACTTCACCCCAAGGGGGCTCCTCGGGCCTCTTTCCGGTCAAATCCCCCCCTCGTGCCACGGGCGGCCCGACCCATTCCTCTTAGGGACGGGAGGCCCTCCCAGGGCGATGCAACACGAACGCCCTCGGCCTTGCCATCACCCGCTGGGCCTTCCTCCAACCTCATGCAGCGTGCATCGTACACATTCCGGAATGCCTCCGCGCAGCGGACCGGCATGAGGTGTGGGACTGTCGCGAAGGACCTGGTGAGTACCGGAGAAAGGGCAGGGTGTGCTGCCAGTGCTCACTTTGCCATCCCCTCCCTGGCTGGCACTCCACTCAGTGAGAGACAGACCAAGGAAGAACTTGCAGCAGAGCTGGGGCAGCCGAGACAGCCACAGCTCCTCAGGAAGGCGGACAAAAGCAGGCTCCGGGGACCATTAGGCTGGAGCTCGGACATCCCTGGCAGTTATGGTGAGGCGGGAAGGCAGACACAGGGAAAGGGAGCGCGGAAGTCAGACAAGGAGGGAGAAAGCAAAGATGAAGGGCCCGGCAGAGGAAAGTATGGTGGGAGCGAGTCCTAGCAGTGGCTTTAACGAAAGAACACACCCAGAGTTATTACCCTTTAGGCTACGTGGGCGGCCCATTAGCATGCCCCCGCCTCCCAATCGCGGACCTCACCGGGGCTGTGCCAGTGGTTGTGTAAGCACGGAGGTGGCCTCGGACCGTGGCTCCTTGTAAATTTCAGGCCCAATACCTGTGTGCGGTTCCTCTCTTTGTAGGAGAGGCGGGTCGTTGGGGCGGGGAGGTCCCCGCATCCCGGATCCTGCTGGGCGGCCTCCCGACTCCCTCCCGCACCGGGCGGGGAAAGGGGGGAAAGCCATGTGGACAGCCATGTGGCAGTGGTTGGCGCAGCAGCGGATGACTTCAGGGCTTCGCCCCGGCGTGACTCAGAAGGGGCCGGGTGAGGTTTCCGGGCGGCGGGCGGTCACGCTATTGAGCCGCTGGGTTTGAATTCCCCGGTGCCAGTAGCGTGTTCCCAGGGGAACTGACGAGAAGGTGAACACGAGGTTTGTGATAGCAGGGACCCGCCGGGAATGGCCTGGGAGGTGTCAGCGAAGAAGATGGCCAGGGTCCGGGCACGGACGCCACCCCTGAGGAGACGCGCGTGCGGACCGGCTCCCGCGGGGGCGAGGGGCGGGCCGGGTGCGGCCACGCCCACCGCCGTGCCACTGGTGGGGTCCCGGGGCCGGTCAGCGTCCTGGGCGTGAGGCCGGGCTTCCATCCCGCCAAGGCCACAGGCGCACCCCCGCCCCGCCACCCAGACGCCACCCAGACGCCACCGGGCCCCAAGGCTTTGTGCGCATGCCTCCCCCAGGCCCGCCGCCTCCGCTGGGTACCGGCCTCCAGCCGTGGGCGCCAGAGCGCCACCTGCCGGCCGCTTGTGGGAGCCGCGTGCTCGCCCCTCCAGCTCCTTCGCTCCGTGGCTTGCCGGGGGTTCGGGTCCACGGCCCCATGGAGAGCCAGGCGGGGTCCGGCGAAGCCGGGGCTGCCCCGGAACCCTGGACCACCTAGGTCCGCTGAGGGGGTCGTGAGGAGGAGGGGGCCCGGTGGGGAGGCAGGCGCCTGGGGCGGGGCGGGGGTGCCGCAGGCCCTAGGTGCGGGGGGCATGGCGGCAGAGGCTGCGCGGGAGGCTGAGGCCCCGCAGCGCAGAGGCGAGGCCGGCGCGGGGGAGGATTTGGTGGTCGTGGGGGAGGATATCATGGCGCTGGCGGAGGTCGTGGCGGCGGAAGACGAGGAGGTGGCACAAGCAGAGCAGGACGAGAAGCTGCAGGAGCTGCGGCAGGAAGGGCCAGGGCTGGGTCCCGATCCAGCCGGGGGCCCCACTGGCCGCGCTGGAGGTTGTTCAGTTGGCGCTCAGCTCTGTGGACGCCCAAGCTACCAGGCCCTACTTGCGCCCCAAGTGCAGGATGAATCAGAAGCGGACTTCTCACCTGGCTCGCCGGAGGGCCGTCATATCCAGGGCATCCCAGGCCATATCTTTCCTCCGGCTGGTGGGGCTTGGCTGCTGTGGAGGATCACCGCGAGGAGGGCAGCAGCAGAGCCACGGCCACGGCCATGAGCGCTGGGGGGAAGGGCTCTCCGCCCCCTTGCCGGGTGGGAGTGGGCCCACGATCCCTACAATGCACAGCAGAGGAAGGCGGGGCGCGGCGGGGGTGAGAACGCTGGGGCTGCGACCTGTCCAGAGCCTGTCTGTGCAGAAGCTGCGGGCGGAAGCTTTGGGGCTGCAGCACACTCCCAACAGCCTTGCGGGGTTCAGGGAACACGGGTCAACACGCTTCGACAAGTAGGGTAGCACAAAGCCCGCTTGGCTCAGAGCAGATATTGGAAGGAAACGTTTGCTGGGTACATGGGGCACACGGAGAGGCTGCCCTCCGCCGTTCCCTGTCCTTCAGAGCCTGCGTGGTTTTCCAAATTTCCAAAGATCAGGGCAGACCCACAATGTCGTCCGCTCTCGGGTTGCCAAGCCAGTCAGCGGGCCGCCTCGCTTCGGCAGACCGCGGGAACCCAGACACGGCGCTGCCGGGGTGTTGCAAACTCTGTCTCCACAGGCCCCACACAGCCAGGCCGGGGCCCCAGGCCCAGGCGCCTACCCGCACCTTACCTCCCTGCCTGTCTCTCCCCCTCTGTGTCCTCGCCCGCCCTCTCCCCCTGTCCTCTCTGCCCTCCCTCTGTGTCTCTTCCTCCTGGTGTGGGGTCTCTCTGTCCCTCTCTCTCTTTTGCTTTCCCCCTGCCCCCACCTACCGCTTTCCCTCCCTCACTCGCTGACTCTGCCAGGACCACGCTTTGGGCCGTGGGCGCGCAGCCGTGCTCCAGGTGACCCGAGCGGCCCCCTCCTGGGCACAGGAGGCCCCTCAAAGTCACGGGGCTTCAGGCAAACACACAAGCAATCCCGGCCGTGACAGTGGGACGGAGCACATCCAGCCGTCCAAAGCAGTGACTGCCTGCAAGCCACACGCGCAGGCCAGGGGGACGTGGGAACAGAGCGCAGTCAGGCCCTCGGCCTTGCCCTGTCGGGGGCAGGCAGCCTCAGAGGTGCTGGAAGCCAAGGGACTCCCCAGGGTGGAGCAGGTGGGAAGAAAGGGCAGGAGCTGACCAGGTTGGGAGGGCGGCAGTGCTTGGCGTTTCCGCACTTTTGCAACTTCGGTCGCTTGCTCTCAGCCGGGAAGGTCCGGGTGGCTCCTGCCTCTCTTTCCGTAGCACGTGCCGGCGACGCTCCTAGACCCAAGGCAGATCCTGAAACACCCCAAGATATCGGCCGTGACGGGTGACCAGGACAGACACGTGCTCAGCTCCGTGACCCATTTGGAGGTCAGTCCTCGGAGACGGAGGCTGGGGGAGGCCCGGTGGGCGTGGGGTTTGAGCAGGAGGGGGCCGGGCAACGTGGTTCAGTGCCGCATCCAGGCAAACAGCTCGGGGCACCTAGAAGACACGTTCCCCCTTCCCATCCTCTTTCTTCGGCGGGGCAGGTGGAGGTACTGGGCCATCCCAAATACCCTTTCAGGTTGATGTTTTCCTTTGGGAGCAACCCCTACTTCCAGAACAAAGTGATCGTTAAGGTGTATCGCCTTAACATTGCCGGTGGGAGAGGACTTGAGCTTCGAGGATGCTGGTGGCGGGGGGGGGGCACTTGGGAGCGGGAGGGGAGGTGCGCGGGGTCCCCAGCGTGGGGCGGGACCGGCCCAGGAGGGAGACGGGCTGGGAGGTTGAGAGGGAGAGAAGGCGAGAGGGCGTGGGTGCGAGGGGCCTGCTCCCGGCTGTCTGTCATGAGTCCACGGAAGGGCATCATAGAGCATGCAAGAGACAGCTGGGTGCGTGCTCAGCCGAGGTATGCAAACGGTTGCCTGCCTTGGACGCATTTGTCTTTGGGGCCAGATAGGCAACCCCGAGTACTTCCATAGTCAAATCCTGCTCTGGTGTTTGTTTGGCATGTACTCTACGGTGATGCCTTATTTCAGGCTAGCAGCTTGACTTAAGGGACTCAGGGACCCGCTTCATTTCGGCAGGCCGGACTCTCCTTAGCATAGAGCCCCACCTCCCACCTCCATCCCAGCCCCACCCCTCCGGACCCACGGGCTCCTCCTCGCACTCCTTCTCCTTACGTCTTGTGAACATTTTCTGGGTCATTGGTGCCGAACGTCGCCTGCACGTTACGGTAGTTTTTCTCTGGACCTGTCGAACGTATCACGCACCGCCTTCTGGCCTCCGCGCATCCGAAGGGGAAGCTGGCTCTTCCTCTCCCCGAGGCTCCCCGGTGTGTGATGGGTCAGTCCCAACTCTGTAGGCTGCCGAGAGACGCGTCTCTGCCTCGCTCGTCCACTGGCCTGGGCATGTCTTTGGAGCGTGCCTTCCGCTAGGAGCGCATCGGTCTCCTTGGATGTGCAGAGTGAGCATTGTGGGCCAATACGCAAAGCCCTGTCACCTTAGGTCTTCGTGCAACTGCTGCGTGACTAACTCCCTCCCACCTCTCTCTGGCGTTCCCGACTCGTGCCTGTCCGCGGTGGGCATGAGGATTTCCCGCAGACCTCTGAGAAGCCGTCACTTCATCTCTTTGGGGCTTTGCCTCTCCATCTCACCCCGCATGACCTCGTGGGATCTGTCTGCAGGTCCACGGGTGCTTTCAGATCTCCTCTTGACGTCCAGGGAGGAATGTTTCCTTTCAGGCTGTAGGCTGTGCAATGTACAGAATTCAGCCTCCCTCCCTGCCTCCGCCCGTCCTCGCTCCCTCCCTCTCTCCCTCCCCCTCCCTCCCTCCCTGTCCCCAGGCCTCCCTCCTCCTCTGCCCTCCTCTCTCTGTGGCACCCCCTCCTCTCGCTCCCTGTTCCTCTCCCTGGGCCCACCCTCTCTCCTCCTCTCCTTCTCCGCGCCGCTCCTGCTCTTCCCCCGCTCTCTGTCCAGCCCCCCTCCCCCCCCCCAGGTTTCTCCGACTCCGGGGATGCGCTGTTTTGGGTGCACTATTTCCTCGGAACCCTCCTTTAGTGTCTTGGGCAAATTTACAAGAGCTAATTCGGTTTGGCCTGTGGCAGTAAACCCACAGTCTGGGCTGTGCCAGGGACAGGCTCCGAAAATTGTGCTTCTCCCCCGCAGAGGGCCGGGCGTTGTTATCCGTGCAGGGTCCCCCGTTTGCGTCGACAAGTAGAGTTTGAAACGGTGACGCGCTACGGCCCAGAACCCTGCACTTCACCCCAAGGGGGCTCCTCCGGCCTCTTTCCGCTCAAATCCCCCCCTCGTGCCACGGGCGGCCCGACCCATTCCTCTTAGGGACGGGAGGCCCTCCCAGGGCGATGCAACACCAACGCCCTCGGCCTTGCCATCACCCGCTGGGCCTTCCTCCAACCTCATGCAGCGTGCATCGTACACATTCCGGAATGCCTCCGCGCAGCGGACCGGCATGAGGTGTGGGACTGTCGCGAAGGACCTGGTGAGTACCGGAGAAAAGGCAGGGTGTGCTGCCAGTGCTCACTTTGCCATCCCCTCCCTGGCTGGCACTCCACTCAGTGAGAGACAGACCAAGGAAGAACTTGCAGCAGAGCTGGGGCAGCCGAGACAGCCACAGCTCCTCAGGAAGGCGGACAAAAGCAGGCTCCGGGGACCATTAGGCTGGAGCTCGGACATCCCTGGCAGTTATGGTGAGGCGGGAAGGCAGACACAGGGAAAGGGAGCGCGGAAGTCAGACAAGGAGGGAGAAAGCAAAGATGAAGGGCCCGGCAGAGGAAAGTATGGTGGGAGCGAGTCCTAGCAGTGGCTTTAACGAAAGAACACACCCAGAGGTATTACCCTTTAGGCTACGTGGGCGGCCCATTAGCATGCCCCCGCCTCCCAATCGCGGACCTCACCGGGGCTGTGCCAGTGGTTGTGTAAGCACGGAGGTGGCCTCGGACCGTGGCTCCTTGTAAATTTCAGGCCCAATACCTGTGTGCGGTTCCTCTCTTTGTAGGAGAGGCGGGTCGTTGGGGCGGGGAGGTCCCCGCATCCCGGATCCTGCTGGGCGGCCTCCGGACTCCCTCCCGCACCGGGCGGGGAAAGGGGGGAAAGCCATGTGGACAGCCATGTGGCAGTGGTTGGCGCAGCAGCGGATGACTTCAGGGCTTCGCCCCGGCGTGACTCAGAAGGGGCCGGGTGAGGTTTCCGGGCGGCGGGCGGTCACGCTATTGAGCCGCTGGGTTTGAATTCCCCGGTGCCAGTAGCGTGTTCCCAGGGGAACTGACGAGAAGGTGAACACGAGGTTTGTGATAGCAGGGACCCGCCGGGAATGGCCTGGGAGGTGTCAGCGAAGAAGATGGCCAGGGTCCGGGCACGGACGCCACCCCTGAGGAGACGCGCGTGCGGACCGGCTCCCGCGGGGGCGAGGGGCGGGCCGGGTGCGGCCACGCCCACCGCCGTGCCACTGGTGGGGTCCCGGGGCCGGTCAGCGTCCTGGGCGTGAGGCCGGGCTTCCATCCCGCCAAGGCCACAGGCGCACCCCCGCCCCGCCACCCAGACGCCACCCAGACGCCACCGGGCCCCAAGGCTTTGTGCGCATGCGTCCCCCAGGCCCGCCGCCTCCGCTGGGTACCGGCCTCCAGCCGTGGGCGCCAGAGCGCCACCTGCCGGCCGCTTGTGGGAGCCGCGTGCTCGCCCCTCCAGCTCCTTCGCTCCGTGGCTTGCCGGGGGTTCGGGTCCACGGCCCCATGGAGAGCCAGGCGGGGTCCGGCGAAGCCGGGGCTGCCCCGGAACCCTGGACCACCTTAGTCCGCTGAGGGGGTCGTGAGGAGGAGGGGGCCCGGTGGGGAGCCAGGCGCCTGGGGCGGGGCGGGGGTGCCGCAGGCCCTAGGTGCGGGGGGCATGGCGGCAGAGGCTGCGCGGGAGGCTGAGGCCCCGCAGCGCAGAGGCGAGGCCGGCGCGGGGGAGGATTTGGTGGTCGTGGGGGAGGATATCATGGCGCTGGCGGAGGTCGTGGCGGCGGAAGACGAGGAGGTGGCACAAGCAGAGCAGGACGAGAAGCTGCAGGAGCTGCGGCAGGAAGGGCCAGGGCTGGGTCCCGATCCAGCCGGGGGTCCCACTGGCCGCGCTGGAGGTTGTTCAGTTGGCGCTCAGCTCTGTGGACGCCCAAGCTACCAGGCCCTACTTGCGCCCCAAGTGCAGGATGAATCAGAAGCGGACTTCTCACCTGGCTCGCCGGAGGGCCGTCATATCCAGGGCATCCCAGGCCATATCTTTCCTCCGGCTGGTGGGGCTTGGCTGCTGTGGAGGATCACCGCGAGGAGGGCAGCAGCAGAGCCACGGCCACGGCCATGAGCGCTGGGGGGAAGGGCTCTCCGCCCCCTTGCCGGGTGGGAGTGGGCCCACGATCCCTACAATGCACAGCAGAGGAAGGCGGGGCGCGGCGGGGGTGAGAACGCTGGGGCTGCGACCTGTCCAGAGCCTGTCTGTGCAGAAGCTGCGGGCGGAAGCTTTGGGGCTGCAGCACACTCCCAACAGCCTTGCGGGGTTCAGGGAACACGGGTCAACACGCTTCGACAAGTAGTGTAGCACAAAGCCCGCTTGGCTCAGAGCAGATATTGGAAGGAAACGTTTGCTGGGTACATGGGGCACACGGAGAGGCTGCCCTCCGCCGTTCCCTGTCCTTCAGAGCCTGCGTGGTTTTCCAAATTTGCAAAGATCAGGGCAGACCCACAATGTCGTCCGCTCTCGGGTTGCCAAGCCAGTCAGCGGGCCGCCTCGCTTCGGCAGACCGCGGGAACCCAGACACGGCGCTGCCAGGGTGCTGCAAACTCTGTCTCCACAGGCCCCACACAGCCAGGCCGGGGCCCCAGGCCCAGGCGCCTACCCGCACCTTTCCTCCCTGCCTGTCTCTCCCCCTCTGTGTCCTCGCCCGCCCTCTCCCCCTGTCCTCTCTGCCCTCCCTCTGTGTCCCTTCCTCCTGGTGTGGGGTCTCTCTGTCCCTCTCTCTCTTTTGCTTTCCCCCTGCCCCCACCTACCGCTTTCCCTCCCTCACTCGCTGACTCTGCCAGGACCACGCTTTGGGCCGTGGGCGCGCAGCCGTGCTCCAGGTGACCCGAGCGGCCCCCTCCTGGGCACAGGAGGCCCCTCAAAGTCACGGGGCTTCAGGCAAACACACAAGCAATCCCGGCCGTGACAGTGGGACGGAGCACATCCAGCCGTCCAAAGCAGTGACTGCCTGCAGGCCACACGCGCAGGCCAGGGGGACGTGGGAACAGAGCGCAGTCAGGCCCTCGGCCTTGCCCTGTCGGGGGCAGTCAGCCTCAGAGGTGCTGGAAGCCAAGGGACTCCCCAGGGTGGAGCAGGTGGGAAGAAAGGGCAGGAGCTGACCAGGTTGGGAGGGCGGCAGTGCTTGGCGTTTCCGCACTTTTGGAACTTCGGTCGCTTGCTCTCAGCCGGGAATGTCCGGGGGCTCCTGCCTCTCTTTCCGTAGCACGTGCCGGCGAGGCTCCTAGACCCAAGGCAGATCCTGAAAACCCCAAGATATCGGCCGTGACGGGTGACCAGGACAGACACGTGCTCAGCTCCGTGACCCATTTGGAGGTCAGTCCTCGGAGACGGAGGCTGGGGGAGGCCCGGTGGGCGTGGGGTTTGAGCAGGAGGGGGCCGGGCAACGTGGTTCAGTGCCGCAGCCAGGCAAACAGCTCGGGGCACCTAGAAGACACGTTCCCCCTTCCGGTCCTCTTTCTTCGGCGGGGCAGGTGGAGGTACTGGGCCATCCCAAATACCGCTGCAGGTTGATGTTTTCCTTTGGGAGCAACCCGTACTTCCAGAACAAAGTGATCGTTAAGGTGTATCGCCTTAACATTGCCGGTGGGAGAGGGCTTGAGCTTCGAGGATGCTGGTGGCGGGAGGGGGTGGGCACTTGGGAGCGGGAGGGGAGGTGCGCGGGGTCCCCAGCGTGGGGCGGGACCGGCCCAGGAGGGAGACGGGCTGGGAGGTTGAGAGGGAGAGAAGGCGAGAGGGCGTGGGTGCGAGGGGCCTGCTCCCGGCTGTCTGTCATGAGTCCACGGAAGGGCATCATACAGCATGCAAGAGACAGCTGGGTGCGTGCTCAGCCGAGGAATGCAAACGGTTGCCTGCCTTGGACGCATTTGTCTTTGGGGCCAGATAGGCAACCCAGAGTACTTCCATAGTCAAATCCTGCTCTGGTGTTTGTTTGGCATGTACTCTACGGGGATGCCTTATTTCAGGCTAGCAGCTTGACTTAAGGGACTCAGGGACCCGCTTCATTTCGGCAGGCCGGACTCTCCTTAGCATAGAGCCCCGCCTCCCACCTCCATCCCAGCCCCACCCCTCCGGACCCACGGGCTCCTCCTCGCACTCCTTCTCCTTACGTCTTGTGAACATTTTCTGGGTCATTGGTGCCGAACGTCGCCTGCACGTTACGGTACTTTTTCTCTGGACCTGTCGAACGTATCACGCACTGCCTTCTGGCCTCCGCGCATCCGAAGGGGAAGCTGGCTCTTCCTCTCCCCGAGGCTCCCCGGTGTGTGATGGGTCAGTCCCAACTCTGTAGGCTGCCGAGAGACGCGTCTCTGCCTCGCTCGTCCACTGGCCTGGGCATGTCTTTGGAGCGTGCCTTCCGCTAGGAGCGCATCGGGCTCCTTGGATGTGCAGAGTGAGCATTGTGGGCCAATGCGCAAAGCCCTGTCACCTTAGGTCTTCGTGCAACTGCTGCGTGACTAACTCCCTCCCACCTCTCTCTGGCTTTCCCGACTCGTGCCTGTCCGCGGTGGGCATGAGGGTTTCCCGCAGACCTCTGAGAAGCCGTCACTTCATCTCTTTGGGGCTTTGCCTCTCCATCTCACCCCGCATGACCTCGTGGGATCTGTCTGCAGGTCCACGGGTGTTTTCAGATCTCCTCTTGACGTCCAGGGAGGAATGTTTCCTTTCAGACTGTAGGCTGTGCAATGTACAGAATTCAGCCTCCCTCCCTGCCTCCGCCGGTCCTCTCTCCCTCCCTCTCTCCCTCCCCCTCCCTCCCTCCCTGTCCCCAGGCCTCCCTCCTCCTCTGCCCTCCTCTCTCTGTGGCAGCCCCTCCTCTTGCTCCCTGTTCCTCTCCCTGGGCCCACCCTCTCTCCTCCTCTCCTTCTCCGCGCCACTCCTGCTCTTCCCCCGCTCTCTGTCCAGCCCCCCTCCCCCCCCTCCCAGGTTTCTCCGACTCCGGGGATGCGCTGTTTTGGGTGCACTCTTTCCTCGGAACCCTCCTTTCGTGTCTTGGGCAAGTTTACAAGAGCTAATTCGGTTTGGCCTGTGGCAGTAAACCCACAGTCTGGGCTGTGCCAGGGACAGGCTCCGAAAATTGTGCTTCTCCCCCGCAGAGGGCCGGGCGTTGTTATCCGTGCAGGGTCCCCCGTTTGCGTCGAGAAGTAGAGTTTGAAACGGTGACGCGCTACGGCCCAGAACCCTGCACTTCACCCCAAGGGGGCTCCTCCGGCCTCTTTCCGCTCAAATCCCCCCCTCGTGCCACGGGCGGCCCGACCCATTCCTCTTAGGGACGGGAGGCCCTCCCAGGGCGATGCAACACCAACGCCCTCGGCCTTGCCATCACCCGCTGGGCCTTCCTCCAACCTCATGCAGCGTGCATCGTACACATTCCGGAATGCCTCCGCGCAGCGGACCGGCATGAGGTGTGGGACTGTCGCGAAGGACCTGGTGAGTACCGGAGAAAGGGCAGGGTGTGCTGCCAGTGCTCACTTTGCCATCCCCTCCCTGGCTGGCACTCCACTCAGTGAGAGACAGACCAAGGAAGAACTTGCAGCAGAGCTGGGGCAGCCGAGACAGCCACAGCTCCTCAGGAAGGCGGACAAAAGCAGGCTCCGGGGACCATTAGGCTGGAGCTCGGACATCCCTGGCAGTTATGGTGAGGCGAGAAGGCAGACACAGGGAAAGGGAGCGCGGAAGTCAGACAAGGAGGGAGAAAGCAAAGATGAAGGGCCCGGCAGAGGAAAGTATGGTGGGAGCGAGTCCTAGCAGTGGCTTTAACGAAAGAACACACCCAGAGTTATTACCCTTTAGGCTACGTGGGCGGCCCATTAGCATGCCCCCGAGTCCCAATCGCGGACCTCACCGGGGCTGTGCCAGTGGTTGTGTAAACACGGAGGGGGCCTCGGACCGTGGCTCCTTGTAAATTTCAGGCCCAATACCTGTGTGCGGTTCCTCTCTTTGTAGGAGAGGCGGGTCGTTGGGGCGGGGAGGTCCCCGCATCCCGGATCCTGCTGGGCGGCCTCCCGACTCCCTCCCGCACCGGGCGGGGAAAGGGGGGAAAGCCATGTGGACAGCCATGTGGCAGTGGTTGGCGCAGCAGCGGATGACTTCAGGGCTTCGCCCCGGCGTGACTCTGAAGGGGCCGGGTGAGGTTTCCGGGCGGCGGGCGGTCACGCTATTGAGCCGCTGGGTTTGAATTCCCCGGTGCCAGTAGCGTGTTCCCAGGGGAACTGACGAGAAGGTGAACACGAGGTTTGTGATAGCAGGGACCCGCCGGGAATGGCCTGGGAGGTGTCAGCGAAGAAGATGGCCAGGGTCCGGGCACGGACGCCACCCCTGAGGAGACGCGCGTGCGGACCGGCTCCCGCGGGGGCGAGGGGCGGGCCGGGTGCGGCCACGCCCACCGCCGTGCCACTGGTGGGGTCCCGGGGCCGGTCAGCGTCCTGGGCGTGAGGCCGGGCTTCCATCCCGCCAAGGCCACAGGCGCACCCCCGCCCCGCCACCCAGACGCCACCCAGACGCCACCGGGCCCCAAGGCTTTGTGCGCATGCGTCCCCCAGGCCCGCCGCCTCCGCTGGGTACCGGCCTCCAGCCGTGGGCGCCAGAGCGCCACCTGCCGGCCGCTTGTGGGAGCCGCGTGCTCGCCCCTCCAACTCCTTCGCTCCGTGGCTTGCCGGGGGTTCGGGTCCACGGCCCCATGGAGAGCCAGGCGGGGTCCGGCGAAGCGGGGGCTGCCCCGGAACCCTGGACCACCTAGGTCCGCTGAGGGGGTCGTGAGGAGGAGGGGGCCCGGTGGGGAGGCAGGCGCCTGGGGCGGGGCGGGGTTGCCGCAGGCCGCGCTGGAGGTTGTTCAGTTGGCCTGAAATTTACAAGGAGCCACGGTCCGAGGCCCCCTCCGTGTTTACACAACCACTGGCACAGCCCCGGTGAGGTCCGCGATTGGGACTCGGGGGCATGCTAATGGGCCGCCCACGTAGCCATGGCGGCAGAGGCTGCGCGGGAGGCTGAGGCCCCGCAGCGCAGAAGCGAGGCCGGCGCGGGGGAGGATTTGGTGGTCGTGGGGGAGGATATCATGGCGCTGGCGGAGGTCGTGGCGGCGGAAGACGAGGAGGTGGCACAAGCAGAGCAGGACGAGAAGCTGCAGGAGCTGCGGCAGGAAGGGCCAGGGCTGGGTCCCGATCCAGCCGGGGGTCCCACTGGCCGCGCTGGAGGTTGTTCAGTTGGCGCTCAGCTCTGTGGACGCCCAAGCTACCAGGCCCTACTTGCGCCCCAAGTGCAGGATGAATCAGAAGCGGACTTCTCACCTGGCTCGCCGGAGGGCCGTCATATCCAGGGCATCCCAGGCCATATCTTTCCTCCGGCTGGTGGGGCTTGGCTGCTGTGGAGGATCACCGCGAGGAGGGCAGCAGCAGAGCCACGGCCACGGCCATGAGCGCTGGGGGGAAGGGCTCTCCGCCCCCTTGCCGGGTGGGAGTGGGCCCACGATCCCTACAATGCACAGCAGAGGAAGGCGGGGCGCGGCGGGGGTGAGAACGCTGGGGCTGCGACCTGTCCAGAGCCTGTCTGTGCAGAAGCTGCGGGCGGAAGCTTTGGGGCTGCAGCACACTCCCAACAGCCTTGCGGGGTTCAGGGAACACGGGTCAACACGCTTCGACAAGTAGTGTAGCACAAAGCCCGCTTGGCTCAGAGCAGATATTGGAAGGAAACGTTTGCTGGGTACATGGGGCACACGGAGAGGCTGCCCTCCGCCGTTCCCTGTCCTTCAGAGCCTGCGTGGTTTTCCAAATTTGCAAAGATCAGGGCAGACCCACAATGTCGTCCGCTCTCGGGTTGCCAAGCCAGTCAGCGGGCCGCCTCGCTTCGGCAGACCGCGGGAACCCAGACACGGCGCTGCCGGGGTGCTGCAAACTCTGTCTCCACAGGCCCCACACAGCCAGGCCGGGGCCCCAGGCCCAGGCGCCTACCCGCACCTTTCCTCCCTGCCTGTCTCTCCCCCTCTGTGTCCTCGCCCGCCCTCTCCCCCTGTCCTCTCTGCCCTCCCTCTGTGTCCCTTCCTCCTGGTGTGGGGTCTCTCTGTCCCTCTCTCTCTTTTGCTTTCCCCCTGCCCCCACCTACCGCTTTCCCTCCCTCACTCGCTGACTCTGCCAGGACCACGCTTTGGGCCGTGGGCTCGCAGCCGTGCTCCAGGTGACCCGAGCGGCCCCCTCCTGGGCACAGGAGGCCCCTCAAAGTCACGGGGCTTCAGGCAAACACACAAGCAATCCCGGCCGTGACAGTGGGACGGAGCACATCCAGCCGTCCAAAGCAGTGACTGCCTGCAGGCCACACGCGCAGGCCAGGGGGACGTGGGAACAGAGCGCAGTCAGGCCCTCGGCCTTGCCCTGTCGGGGGCAGGCAGCCTCAGAGGTGCTGGAAGCCAAGGGACTCCCCAGGGTGGAGCAGGTGGGAAGAAAGGGCAGGAGCTGACCAGGTTGGGAGGGCGGCAGTGCTTGGCGTTTCCGCACTTTTGCAACTTCGGTCGCTTGCTCTCAGCCGGGAAGGTCCGGGTGGCTCCTGCCTCTCTTTCCGTAGCACGTGCCGGCGAGGCTCCTAGACCCAAGGCAGATCCTGAAACACCCCAAGATATCGGCCGTGACGGGTGACCAGGACAGACACGTGCTCAGCTCCGTGACCCATTTGGAGGTCAGTCCTGGGAGACGAAGGCTGGGGGAGGCCCGGTGGGCGTGGGGTTTGAGCAGGAGGGGGCCGGGCAACGTGGTTCAGTGCCGCAGGCAGGCAAACATCTCCGGGCACCTAGAAGACACGTTCCCCCTTCCGGTCCTCTTTCTTCGGCGGGGCAGGTGGAGGTACTGGGCCATCCCAAATACCGCTGCAGGTTGATGTTTTCCTTTGGGAGCAACCCGTACTTCCAGAACAAAGTGATCGTTAAGGTGTATCGCCTTAACATTGCCGGTGGGAGAGGGCTTGAGCTTTGAGGATGCTGGTGGCGGGAGGGGGTGGGCACTTGGGAGCGGGAGGGGAGGTGCGCGGGGTCCCCAGCGTGGGGCGGGACCGGCCCAGGAGGGAGACGGGCTGGGAGGTTGAGAGGGAGAGAAGGCGAGAGGGCGTGGGTGCGAGGGGCCTGCTCCCGGCTGTCTGTCATGAGTCCACGGAAGGGCATCATACAGCATGCAAGAGACAGCTGGGTGCGTGCTCAGCCGAGGAATGCAAACGGTTGCCTGCCTTGGACGCTTTTGTCTTTGGGGCCAGATAGGCAACCCAGAGTACTTCCATAGTCAAATCCTGCTCTGGTGTTTGTTTGGCATGTACTCTACGGGGATGCCTTATTTCAGGCTAGCAGCTTGACTTAAGGGACTCAGGGACCCGCTTCATTTCGGCAGGCCGGACTCTCCTTAGCATAGAGCCCCGCCTCCCACCTCCATCCCAGCCCCACCCCTCCGGACCCACGGGCTCCTCCTCGCACTCCTTCTCCTTACGTCTTGTGAACATTTTCTGGGTCATTGGTGCCGAACGTCGCCTGCACGTTACGGTACTTTTTCTCTGGACCTGTCGAACGTATCACGCACTGCCTTCTGGCCTCCGCGCATCCGAAGGGGAAGCTGGCTCTTCCTCTCCCCGAGGCTCCCCGGTGTGTGATGGGTCAGTCCCAACTCTGTAGGCTGCCGAGAGACGCGTCTCTGCCTCGCTCGTCCACTGGCCTGGGCATGTCTTTGGAGCGTGCCTTCCGCTAGGAGCGCATCGGGCTCCTTGGATGTGCAGAGTGAGCATTGTGGGCCAATGCGCAAAGCCCTGTCACCTTAGGTCTTCGTGCAACTGCTGCGTGACTAACTCCCTCCCACCTCTCTCTGGCTTTCCCGACTCGTGCCTGTCCGCGGTGGGCATGAGGGTTTCCCGCAGACCTCTGAGAAGCCGTCACTTCATCTCTTTGGGGCTTTGCCTCTCCATCTCACCCCGCATGACCTCGTGGGATCTGTCTGCAGGTCCACGGGTGTTTTCAGATCTCCTCTTGACGTCCAGGGAGGAATGTTTCCTTTCAGACTGTAGGCTGTGCAATGTACAGAATTCAGCCTCCCTCCCTGCCTCCGCCGGTCCTCTCTCCCTCCCTCTCTCCCTCCCCCTCCCTCCCTCCCTGTCCCCAGGCCTCCCTCCTCCTCTGCCCTCCTCTCTCTGTGGCAGCCCCTCCTCTTGCTCCCTGTTCCTCTCCCTGGGCCCACCCTCTCTCCTCCTCTCCTTCTCCGCGCCACTCCTGCTCTTCCCCCGCTCTCTGTCCAGCCCCCCTCCCCCCCCTCCCAGGTTTCTCCGACTCCGGGGATGCGCTGTTTTGGGTGCACTCTTTCCTCGGAACCCTCCTTTCGTGTCTTGGGCAAGTTTACAAGAGCTAATTCGGTTTGGCCTGTGGCAGTAAACCCACAGTCTGGGCTGTGCCAGGGACAGGCTCCGAAAATTGTGCTTCTCCCCCGCAGAGGGCCGGGCGTTGTTATCCGTGCAGGGTCCCCCGTTTGCGTCGAGAAGTAGAGTTTGAAACGGTGACGCGCTACGGCCCAGAACCCTGCACTTCACCCCAAGGGGGCTCCTCCGGCCTCTTTCCGCTCAAATCCCCCCCTCGTGCCACGGGCGGCCCGACCCATTCCTCTTAGGGACGGGAGGCCCTCCCAGGGCGATGCAACACCAACGCCCTCGGCCTTGCCATCACCCGCTGGGCCTTCCTCCAACCTCATGCAGCGTGCATCGTACACATTCCGGAATGCCTCCGCGCAGCGGACCGGCATGAGGTGTGGGACTGTCGCGAAGGACCTGGTGAGTACCGGAGAAAGGGCAGGGTGTGCTGCCAGTGCTCACTTTGCCATCCCCTCCCTGGCTGGCACTCCACTCAGTGAGAGACAGACCAAGGAAGAACTTGCAGCAGAGCTGGGGCAGCCGAGACAGCCACAGCTCCTCAGGAAGGCGGACAAAAGCAGGCTCCGGGGACCATTAGGCTGGAGCTCGGACATCCCTGGCAGTTATGGTGAGGCGAGAAGGCAGACACAGGGAAAGGGAGCGCGGAAGTCAGACAAGGAGGGAGAAAGCAAAGATGAAGGGCCCGGCAGAGGAAAGTATGGTGGGAGCGAGTCCTAGCAGTGGCTTTAACGAAAGAACACACCCAGAGTTATTACCCTTTAGGCTACGTGGGCGGCCCATTAGCATGCCCCCGAGTCCCAATCGCGGACCTCACCGGGGCTGTGCCAGTGGTTGTGTAAACACGGAGGGGGCCTCGGACCGTGGCTCCTTGTAAATTTCAGGCCCAATACCTGTGTGCGGTTCCTCTCTTTGTAGGAGAGGCGGGTCGTTGGGGCGGGGAGGTCCCCGCATCCCGGATCCTGCTGGGCGGCCTCCCGACTCCCTCCCGCACCGGGCGGGGAAAGGGGGGAAAGCCATGTGGACAGCCATGTGGCAGTGGTTGGCGCAGCAGCGGATGACTTCAGGGCTTCGCCCCGGCGTGACTCTGAAGGGGCCGGGTGAGGTTTCCGGGCGGCGGGCGGTCACGCTATTGAGCCGCTGGGTTTGAATTCCCCGGTGCCAGTAGCGTGTTCCCAGGGGAACTGACGAGAAGGTGAACACGAGGTTTGTGATAGCAGGGACCCGCCGGGAATGGCCTGGGAGGTGTCAGCGAAGAAGATGGCCAGGGTCCGGGCACGGACGCCACCCCTGAGGAGACGCGCGTGCGGACCGGCTCCCGCGGGGGCGAGGGGCGGGCCGGGTGCGGCCACGCCCACCGCCGTGCCACTGGTGGGGTCCCGGGGCCGGTCAGCGTCCTGGGCGTGAGGCCGGGCTTCCATCCCGCCAAGGCCACAGGCGCACCCCCGCCCCGCCACCCAGACGCCACCCAGACGCCACCGGGCCCCAAGGCTTTGTGCGCATGCGTCCCCCAGGCCCGCCGCCTCCGCTGGGTACCGGCCTCCAGCCGTGGGCGCCAGAGCGCCACCTGCCGGCCGCTTGTGGGAGCCGCGTGCTCGCCCCTCCAACTCCTTCGCTCCGTGGCTTGCCGGGGGTTCGGGTCCACGGCCCCATGGAGAGCCAGGCGGGGTCCGGCGAAGCGGGGGCTGCCCCGGAACCCTGGACCACCTAGGTCCGCTGAGGGGGTCGTGAGGAGGAGGGGGCCCGGTGGGGAGGCAGGCGCCTGGGGCGGGGCGGGGTTGCCGCAGGCCGCGCTGGAGGTTGTTCAGTTGGCCTGAAATTTACAAGGAGCCACGGTCCGAGGCCCCCTCCGTGTTTACACAACCACTGGCACAGCCCCGGTGAGGTCCGCGATTGGGACTCGGGGGCATGCTAATGGGCCGCCCACGTAGCCATGGCGGCAGAGGCTGCGCGGGAGGCTGAGGCCCCGCAGCGCAGAAGCGAGGCCGGCGCGGGGGAGGATTTGGTGGTCGTGGGGGAGGATATCATGGCGCTGGCGGAGGTCGTGGCGGCGGAAGACGAGGAGGTGGCACAAGCAGAGCAGGACGAGAAGCTGCAGGAGCTGCGGCAGGAAGGGCCAGGGCTGGGTCCCGATCCAGCCGGGGGTCCCACTGGCCGCGCTGGAGGTTGTTCAGTTGGCGCTCAGCTCTGTGGACGCCCAAGCTACCAGGCCCTACTTGCGCCCCAAGTGCAGGATGAATCAGAAGCGGACTTCTCACCTGGCTCGCCGGAGGGCCGTCATATCCAGGGCATCCCAGGCCATATCTTTCCTCCGGCTGGTGGGGCTTGGCTGCTGTGGAGGATCACCGCGAGGAGGGCAGCAGCAGAGCCACGGCCACGGCCATGAGCGCTGGGGGGAAGGGCTCTCCGCCCCCTTGCCGGGTGGGAGTGGGCCCACGATCCCTACAATGCACAGCAGAGGAAGGCGGGGCGCGGCGGGGGTGAGAACGCTGGGGCTGCGACCTGTCCAGAGCCTGTCTGTGCAGAAGCTGCGGGCGGAAGCTTTGGGGCTGCAGCACACTCCCAACAGCCTTGCGGGGTTCAGGGAACACGGGTCAACACGCTTCGACAAGTAGTGTAGCACAAAGCCCGCTTGGCTCAGAGCAGATATTGGAAGGAAACGTTTGCTGGGTACATGGGGCACACGGAGAGGCTGCCCTCCGCCGTTCCCTGTCCTTCAGAGCCTGCGTGGTTTTCCAAATTTGCAAAGATCAGGGCAGACCCACAATGTCGTCCGCTCTCGGGTTGCCAAGCCAGTCAGCGGGCCGCCTCGCTTCGGCAGACCGCGGGAACCCAGACACGGCGCTGCCGGGGTGCTGCAAACTCTGTCTCCACAGGCCCCACACAGCCAGGCCGGGGCCCCAGGCCCAGGCGCCTACCCGCACCTTTCCTCCCTGCCTGTCTCTCCCCCTCTGTGTCCTCGCCCGCCCTCTCCCCCTGTCCTCTCTGCCCTCCCTCTGTGTCCCTTCCTCCTGGTGTGGGGTCTCTCTGTCCCTCTCTCTCTTTTGCTTTCCCCCTGCCCCCACCTACCGCTTTCCCTCCCTCACTCGCTGACTCTGCCAGGACCACGCTTTGGGCCGTGGGCTCGCAGCCGTGCTCCAGGTGACCCGAGCGGCCCCCTCCTGGGCACAGGAGGCCCCTCAAAGTCACGGGGCTTCAGGCAAACACACAAGCAATCCCGGCCGTGACAGTGGGACGGAGCACATCCAGCCGTCCAAAGCAGTGACTGCCTGCAGGCCACACGCGCAGGCCAGGGGGACGTGGGAACAGAGCGCAGTCAGGCCCTCGGCCTTGCCCTGTCGGGGGCAGGCAGCCTCAGAGGTGCTGGAAGCCAAGGGACTCCCCAGGGTGGAGCAGGTGGGAAGAAAGGGCAGGAGCTGACCAGGTTGGGAGGGCGGCAGTGCTTGGCGTTTCCGCACTTTTGCAACTTCGGTCGCTTGCTCTCAGCCGGGAAGGTCCGGGTGGCTCCTGCCTCTCTTTCCGTAGCACGTGCCGGCGAGGCTCCTAGACCCAAGGCAGATCCTGAAACACCCCAAGATATCGGCCGTGACGGGTGACCAGGACAGACACGTGCTCAGCTCCGTGACCCATTTGGAGGTCAGTCCTGGGAGACGGAGGCTGGGG
Source organism: Eumetopias jubatus (assembly GCF_037043125.1). Taxonomy (NCBI): domain Eukaryota; kingdom Metazoa; phylum Chordata; class Mammalia; order Carnivora; family Otariidae; genus Eumetopias; species Eumetopias jubatus. The sequence goes on from NW_028274892.1 coordinate 676,993, forward strand.
GAGGCCCGGTGGGCGTGGGGTTTGAGCAGGAGGGGGCCGGGCAACGTGGTTCAGTGCCGCAGGCAGGCAAACATCTCCGGGCACCTAGAAGACACGTTCCCCCTTCCGGTCCTCTTTCTTCGGCGGGGCAGGTGGAGGTACTGGGCCATCCCAAATACCGCTGCAGGTTGATGTTTTCCTTTGGGAGCAACCCGTACTTCCAGAACAAAGTGATCGTTAAGGTGTATCGCCTTAACATTGCCGGTGGGAGAGGGCTTGAGCTTTGAGGATGCTGGTGGCGGGAGGGGGTGGGCACTTGGGAGCGGGAGGGGAGGTGCGCGGGGTCCCCAGCGTGGGGCGGGACCGGCCCAGGAGGGAGACGGGCTGGGAGGTTGAGAGGGAGAGAAGGCGAGAGGGCGTGGGTGCGAGGGGCCTGCTCCCGGCTGTCTGTCATGAGTCCACGGAAGGGCATCATACAGCATGCAAGAGACAGCTGGGTGCGTGCTCAGCCGAGGAATGCAAACGGTTGCCTGCCTTGGACGCTTTTGTCTTTGGGGCCAGATAGGCAACCCAGAGTACTTCCATAGTCAAATCCTGCTCTGGTGTTTGTTTGGCATGTACTCTACGGGGATGCCTTATTTCAGGCTAGCAGCTTGACTTAAGGGACTCAGGGACCCGCTTCATTTCGGCAGGCCGGACTCTCCTTAGCATAGAGCCCCGCCTCCCACCTCCATCCCAGCCCCACCCCTCCGGACCCACGGGCTCCTCCTCGCACTCCTTCTCCTTACGTCTTGTGAACATTTTCTGGGTCATTGGTGCCGAACGTCGCCTGCACGTTACGGTACTTTTTCTCTGGACCTGTCGAACGTATCACGCACCGCCTTCTGGCCTCCGCGCATCCGAAGGGGAAGCTGGCTCTTCCTCTCCCCGAGGCTCCCCGGTGTGTGATGGGTCAGTCCCAACTCTGTAGGCTGCCGAGAGACGCGTCTCTGCCTCGCTCGTCCACTGGCCTGGGCATGTCTTTGGAGCGTGCCTTCCGCTAGGAGCGCATCGGGCTCCTTGGATGTGCAGAGTGAGCATTGTGGGCCAATGCGCAAAGCCCTGTCACCTTAGGTCTTCGTGCAACTGCTGCGTGACTAACTCCCTCCCACCTCTCTCTGGCGTTCCCGACTCGTGCCTGTCCGCGGTGGGCATGAGGGTTTCCCGCAGACCTCTGAGAAGCCGTCACTTCATCTCTTTGGGGCTTTGCCTCTCCATCTCACCCCGCATGACCTCGTGGGATCTGTCTGCAGGTCCACGGGTGCTTTCAGATCTCCTCTTGACGTCCAGGGAGGAATGTTTCCTTTCAGACTGTAGGCTGTGCAATGTACAGAATTCAGCCTCCCTCCCTGCCTCCGCCCGTCTTCGCTCCCTCCCTCTCTCCCTCCCCCTCCCTCCCTCCCTGTCCCCAGGCCTCCCTCCTCCTCTGCCCTCCTCTCTCTGTGGCACCCCCTCCTCTCGCTCCCTGTTCCTCTCCCTGGGCCCACCCTCTCTCCTCCTCTCCTTCTCCGCGCCACTCCTGCTCTTCCCCCGCTCTCTGTCCAGCCCCCCCCCCCCTCCCAGGTTTCTCCGACTCCGGGGATGCGCTGTTTTGGGTGCACTATTTCCTCGGAACCCTCCTTTAGTGTCTTGGGCAAGTTTACAAGAGCTAATTCGGTTTGGCCTGTGGCAGTAAACCCACAGTCTGGGCTGTGCCAGGGACAGGCTCCGAAAATTGTGCTTCTCCCCCGCAGAGGGCCGGGCGTTGTTTTCCGTGCAGGGTCCCCCGTTTGCGTCGAGAAGTAGAGTTTGAAACGGTGACGCGCTACGGCCCAGAACCCTGCACTTCACCCCAAGGGGGCTCCTCCGGCCTCTTTCCGTTCAAATCCCCCCCTCGTGCCACGGGCGGCCCGACCCATTCCTCTTAGGGACGGGAGGCCCTCCCAGGGCGATGCAACACCAACGCCCTCGGCCTTGCCATCACCCGCTGGGCCTTCCTCCAACCTCATGCAGCGTGCATCGTACACATTCCGGAATGCCTCCGCGCAGCGGACCGGCATGAGGTGTGGGACTGTCGCGAAGGACCTGGTGAGTACCGGAGAAAGGGCAGGGTGTGCTGCCAGTGCTCACTTTGCCATCCCCTCCCTGGCTGGCACTCCACTCAGTGAGAGACAGACCAAGGAAGAACTTGCAGCAGAGCTGGGGCAGCCGAGACAGCCACAGCTCCTCAGGAAGGCGGACAAAAGCAGGCTCCGGGGACCATTAGGCTGGAGCTCGGACATCCCTGGCAGTTATGGTGAGGCGGGAAGGCAGACACAGGGAAAGGGAGCGCGGAAGTCAGACAAGGAGGGAGAAAGCAAAGATGAAGGGCCCGGCAGAGGAAAGTATGGTGGGAGCGAGTCCTAGCAGTGGCTTTAACGAAAGAACACACCCAGAGTTATTACCCTTTAGGCTACGTGGGCGGCCCATTAGCATGCCCCCGCCTCCCAATCGCGGACCTCACCGGGGCTGTGCCAGTGGTTGTGTAAGCACGGAGGTGGCCTCGGACCGTGGCTCCTTGTAAATTTCAGGCCCAATACCTGTGTGCGGTTCCTCTCTTTGTAGGAGAGGCGGGTCGTTGGGGCGGGGAGGTCCCCGCATCCCGGATCCTGCTGGGCGGCCTCCCGACTCCCTCCCGCACCGGGCGGGGAAAGGGGGGAAAGCCATGTGGACAGCCATGTGGCAGTGGTTGGCGCAGCAGCGGATGACTTCAGGGCTTCGCCCCGGCGTGACTCAGAAGGGGCCGGGTGAGGTTTCCGGGCGGCGGGCGGTCACGCTATTGAGCCGCTGGGTTTGAATTCCCCGGTGCCAGTAGCGTGTTCCCAGGGGAACTGACGAGAAGGTGAACACGAGGTTTGTGATAGCAGGGACCCGCCGGGAATGGCCTGGGAGGTGTCAGCGAAGAAGATGGCCAGGGTCCGGGCACGGACGCCACCCCTGAGGAGACGCGCGTGCGGACCGGCTCCCGCGGGGGCGAGGGGCGGGCCGGGTGCGGCCACGCCCACCGCCGTGCCACTGGTGGGGTCCCGGGGCCGGTCAGCGTCCTGGGCGTGAGGCCGGGCTTCCATCCCGCCAAGGCCACAGGCGCACCCCCGCCCCGCCACCCAGACGCCACCCAGACGCCACCGGGCCCCAAGGCTTTGTGCGCATGCCTCCCCCAGGCCCGCCGCCTCCGCTGGGTACCGGCCTCCAGCCGTGGGCGCCAGAGCGCCACCTGCCGGCCGCTTGTGGGAGCCGCGTGCTCGCCCCTCCAGCTCCTTCGCTCCGTGGCTTGCCGGGGGTTCGGGTCCACGGCCCCATGGAGAGCCAGGCGGGGTCCGGCGAAGCCGGGGCTGCCCCGGAACCCTGGACCACCTAGGTCCGCTGAGGGGGTCGTGAGGAGGAGGGGGCCCGGTGGGGAGGCAGGCGCCTGGGGCGGGGCGGGGGTGCCGCAGGCCCTAGGTGCGGGGGGCATGGCGGCAGAGGCTGCGCGGGAGGCTGAGGCCCCGCAGCGCAGAGGCGAGGCCGGCGCGGGGGAGGATTTGGTGGTCGTGGGGGAGGATATCATGGCGCTGGCGGAGGTCGTGGCGGCGGAAGACGAGGAGGTGGCACAAGCAGAGCAGGACGAGAAGCTGCAGGAGCTGCGGCAGGAAGGGCCAGGGCTGGGTCCCGATCCAGCCGGGGGCCCCACTGGCCGCGCTGGAGGTTGTTCAGTTGGCGCTCAGCTCTGTGGACGCCCAAGCTACCAGGCCCTACTTGCGCCCCAAGTGCAGGATGAATCAGAAGCGGACTTCTCACCTGGCTCGCCGGAGGGCCGTCATATCCAGGGCATCCCAGGCCATATCTTTCCTCCGGCTGGTGGGGCTTGGCTGCTGTGGAGGATCACCGCGAGGAGGGCAGCAGCAGAGCCACGGCCACGGCCATGAGCGCTGGGGGGAAGGGCTCTCCGCCCCCTTGCCGGGTGGGAGTGGGCCCACGATCCCTACAATGCACAGCAGAGGAAGGCGGGGCGCGGCGGGGGTGAGAACGCTGGGGCTGCGACCTGTCCAGAGCCTGTCTGTGCAGAAGCTGCGGGCGGAAGCTTTGGGGCTGCAGCACACTCCCAACAGCCTTGCGGGGTTCAGGGAACACGGGTCAACACGCTTCGACAAGTAGGGTAGCACAAAGCCCGCTTGGCTCAGAGCAGATATTGGAAGGAAACGTTTGCTGGGTACATGGGGCACACGGAGAGGCTGCCCTCCGCCGTTCCCTGTCCTTCAGAGCCTGCGTGGTTTTCCAAATTTCCAAAGATCAGGGCAGACCCACAATGTCGTCCGCTCTCGGGTTGCCAAGCCAGTCAGCGGGCCGCCTCGCTTCGGCAGACCGCGGGAACCCAGACACGGCGCTGCCGGGGTGTTGCAAACTCTGTCTCCACAGGCCCCACACAGCCAGGCCGGGGCCCCAGGCCCAGGCGCCTACCCGCACCTTACCTCCCTGCCTGTCTCTCCCCCTCTGTGTCCTCGCCCGCCCTCTCCCCCTGTCCTCTCTGCCCTCCCTCTGTGTCTCTTCCTCCTGGTGTGGGGTCTCTCTGTCCCTCTCTCTCTTTTGCTTTCCCCCTGCCCCCACCTACCGCTTTCCCTCCCTCACTCGCTGACTCTGCCAGGACCACGCTTTGGGCCGTGGGCGCGCAGCCGTGCTCCAGGTGACCCGAGCGGCCCCCTCCTGGGCACAGGAGGCCCCTCAAAGTCACGGGGCTTCAGGCAAACACACAAGCAATCCCGGCCGTGACAGTGGGACGGAGCACATCCAGCCGTCCAAAGCAGTGACTGCCTGCAAGCCACACGCGCAGGCCAGGGGGACGTGGGAACAGAGCGCAGTCAGGCCCTCGGCCTTGCCCTGTCGGGGGCAGGCAGCCTCAGAGGTGCTGGAAGCCAAGGGACTCCCCAGGGTGGAGCAGGTGGGAAGAAAGGGCAGGAGCTGACCAGGTTGGGAGGGCGGCAGTGCTTGGCGTTTCCGCACTTTTGCAACTTCGGTCGCTTGCTCTCAGCCGGGAAGGTCCGGGTGGCTCCTGCCTCTCTTTCCGTAGCACGTGCCGGCGACGCTCCTAGACCCAAGGCAGATCCTGAAACACCCCAAGATATCGGCCGTGACGGGTGACCAGGACAGACACGTGCTCAGCTCCGTGACCCATTTGGAGGTCAGTCCTCGGAGACGGAGGCTGGGGGAGGCCCGGTGGGCGTGGGGTTTGAGCAGGAGGGGGCCGGGCAACGTGGTTCAGTGCCGCATCCAGGCAAACAGCTCGGGGCACCTAGAAGACACGTTCCCCCTTCCCATCCTCTTTCTTCGGCGGGGCAGGTGGAGGTACTGGGCCATCCCAAATACCCTTTCAGGTTGATGTTTTCCTTTGGGAGCAACCCCTACTTCCAGAACAAAGTGATCGTTAAGGTGTATCGCCTTAACATTGCCGGTGGGAGAGGACTTGAGCTTCGAGGATGCTGGTGGCGGGGGGGGGGCACTTGGGAGCGGGAGGGGAGGTGCGCGGGGTCCCCAGCGTGGGGCGGGACCGGCCCAGGAGGGAGACGGGCTGGGAGGTTGAGAGGGAGAGAAGGCGAGAGGGCGTGGGTGCGAGGGGCCTGCTCCCGGCTGTCTGTCATGAGTCCACGGAAGGGCATCATAGAGCATGCAAGAGACAGCTGGGTGCGTGCTCAGCCGAGGTATGCAAACGGTTGCCTGCCTTGGACGCATTTGTCTTTGGGGCCAGATAGGCAACCCCGAGTACTTCCATAGTCAAATCCTGCTCTGGTGTTTGTTTGGCATGTACTCTACGGTGATGCCTTATTTCAGGCTAGCAGCTTGACTTAAGGGACTCAGGGACCCGCTTCATTTCGGCAGGCCGGACTCTCCTTAGCATAGAGCCCCACCTCCCACCTCCATCCCAGCCCCACCCCTCCGGACCCACGGGCTCCTCCTCGCACTCCTTCTCCTTACGTCTTGTGAACATTTTCTGGGTCATTGGTGCCGAACGTCGCCTGCACGTTACGGTAGTTTTTCTCTGGACCTGTCGAACGTATCACGCACCGCCTTCTGGCCTCCGCGCATCCGAAGGGGAAGCTGGCTCTTCCTCTCCCCGAGGCTCCCCGGTGTGTGATGGGTCAGTCCCAACTCTGTAGGCTGCCGAGAGACGCGTCTCTGCCTCGCTCGTCCACTGGCCTGGGCATGTCTTTGGAGCGTGCCTTCCGCTAGGAGCGCATCGGTCTCCTTGGATGTGCATAGTGAGCATTGTGGGCCAATACGCAAAGCCCTGTCACCTTAGGTCTTCGTGCAACTGCTGCGTGACTAACTCCCTCCCACCTCTCTCTGGCGTTCCCGACTCGTGCCTGTCCGCGGTGGGCATGAGGATTTCCCGCAGACCTCTGAGAAGCCGTCACTTCATCTCTTTGGGGCTTTGCCTCTCCATCTCACCCCGCATGACCTCGTGGGATCTGTCTGCAGGTCCACGGGTGCTTTCAGATCTCCTCTTGACGTCCAGGGAGGAATGTTTCCTTTCAGGCTGTAGGCTGTGCAATGTACAGAATTCAGCCTCCCTCCCTCCCTCCGCCCGTCCTCGCTCCCTCCCTCTCTCCCTCCCCCTCCCTCCCTCCCTGTCCCCAGGCCTCCCTCCTCCTCTGCCCTCCTCTCTCTGTGGCACCCCCTCCTCTCGCTCCCTGTTCCTCTCCCTGGGCCCACCCTCTCTCCTCCTCTCCTTCTCCGCGCCGCTCCTGCTCTTCCCCCGCTCTCTGTCCAGCCCCCCTCCCCCCCCCCAGGTTTCTCCGACTCCGGGGATGCGCTGTTTTGGGTGCACTATTTCCTCGGAACCCTCCTTTAGTGTCTTGGGCAAATTTACAAGAGCTAATTCGGTTTGGCCTGTGGCAGTAAACCCACAGTCTGGGCTGTGCCAGGGACAGGCTCCGAAAATTGTGCTTCTCCCCCGCAGAGGGCCGGGCGTTGTTATCCGTGCAGGGTCCCCCGTTTGCGTCGACAAGTAGAGTTTGAAACGGTGACGCGCTACGGCCCAGAACCCTGCACTTCACCCCAAGGGGGCTCCTCCGGCCTCTTTCCGCTCAAATCCCCCCCTCGTGCCACGGGCGGCCCGACCCATTCCTCTTAGGGACGGGAGGCCCTCCCAGGGCGATGCAACACCAACGCCCTCGGCCTTGCCATCACCCGCTGGGCCTTCCTCCAACCTCATGCAGCGTGCATCGTACACATTCCGGAATGCCTCCGCGCAGCGGACCGGCATGAGGTGTGGGACTGTCGCGAAGGACCTGGTGAGTACCGGAGAAAAGGCAGGGTGTGCTGCCAGTGCTCACTTTGCCATCCCCTCCCTGGCTGGCACTCCACTCAGTGAGAGACAGACCAAGGAAGAACTTGCAGCAGAGCTGGGGCAGCCGAGACAGCCACAGCTCCTCAGGAAGGCGGACAAAAGCAGGCTCCGGGGACCATTAGGCTGGAGCTCGGACATCCCTGGCAGTTATGGTGAGGCGGGAAGGCAGACACAGGGAAAGGGAGCGCGGAAGTCAGACAAGGAGGGAGAAAGCAAAGATGAAGGGCCCGGCAGAGGAAAGTATGGTGGGAGCGAGTCCTAGCAGTGGCTTTAACGAAAGAACACACCCAGAGGTATTACCCTTTAGGCTACGTGGGCGGCCCATTAGCATGCCCCCGCCTCCCAATCGCGGACCTCACCGGGGCTGTGCCAGTGGTTGTGTAAGCACGGAGGTGGCCTCGGACCGTGGCTCCTTGTAAATTTCAGGCCCAATACCTGTGTGCGGTTCCTCTCTTTGTAGGAGAGGCGGGTCGTTGGGGCGGGGAGGTCCCCGCATCCCGGATCCTGCTGGGCGGCCTCCGGACTCCCTCCCGCACCGGGCGGGGAAAGGGGGGAAAGCCATGTGGACAGCCATGTGGCAGTGGTTGGCGCAGCAGCGGATGACTTCAGGGCTTCGCCCCGGCGTGACTCAGAAGGGGCCGGGTGAGGTTTCCGGGCGGCGGGCGGTCACGCTATTGAGCCGCTGGGTTTGAATTCCCCGGTGCCAGTAGCGTGTTCCCAGGGGAACTGACGAGAAGGTGAACACGAGGTTTGTGATAGCAGGGACCCGCCGGGAATGGCCTGGGAGGTGTCAGCGAAGAAGATGGCCAGGGTCCGGGCACGGACGCCACCCCTGAGGAGACGCGCGTGCGGACCGGCTCCCGCGGGGGCGAGGGGCGGGCCGGGTGCGGCCACGCCCACCGCCGTGCCACTGGTGGGGTCCCGGGGCCGGTCAGCGTCCTGGGCGTGAGGCCGGGCTTCCATCCCGCCAAGGCCACAGGCGCACCCCCGCCCCGCCACCCAGACGCCACCCAGACGCCACCGGGCCCCAAGGCTTTGTGCGCATGCGTCCCCCAGGCCCGCCGCCTCCGCTGGGTACCGGCCTCCAGCCGTGGGCGCCAGAGCGCCACCTGCCGGCCGCTTGTGGGAGCCGCGTGCTCGCCCCTCCAGCTCCTTCGCTCCGTGGCTTGCCGGGGGTTCGGGTCCACGGCCCCATGGAGAGCCAGGCGGGGTCCGGCGAAGCCGGGGCTGCCCCGGAACCCTGGACCACCTTAGTCCGCTGAGGGGGTCGTGAGGAGGAGGGGGCCCGGTGGGGAGCCAGGCGCCTGGGGCGGGGCGGGGGTGCCGCAGGCCCTAGGTGCGGGGGGCATGGCGGCAGAGGCTGCGCGGGAGGCTGAGGCCCCGCAGCGCAGAGGCGAGGCCGGCGCGGGGGAGGATTTGGTGGTCGTGGGGGAGGATATCATGGCGCTGGCGGAGGTCGTGGCGGCGGAAGACGAGGAGGTGGCACAAGCAGAGCAGGACGAGAAGCTGCAGGAGCTGCGGCAGGAAGGGCCAGGGCTGGGTCCCGATCCAGCCGGGGGTCCCACTGGCCGCGCTGGAGGTTGTTCAGTTGGCGCTCAGCTCTGTGGACGCCCAAGCTACCAGGCCCTACTTGCGCCCCAAGTGCAGGATGAATCAGAAGCGGACTTCTCACCTGGCTCGCCGGAGGGCCGTCATATCCAGGGCATCCCAGGCCATATCTTTCCTCCGGCTGGTGGGGCTTGGCTGCTGTGGAGGATCACCGCGAGGAGGGCAGCAGCAGAGCCACGGCCACGGCCATGAGCGCTGGGGGGAAGGGCTCTCCGCCCCCTTGCCGGGTGGGAGTGGGCCCACGATCCCTACAATGCACAGCAGAGGAAGGCGGGGCGCGGCGGGGGTGAGAACGCTGGGGCTGCGACCTGTCCAGAGCCTGTCTGTGCAGAAGCTGCGGGCGGAAGCTTTGGGGCTGCAGCACACTCCCAACAGCCTTGCGGGGTTCAGGGAACACGGGTCAACACGCTTCGACAAGTAGTGTAGCACAAAGCCCGCTTGGCTCAGAGCAGATATTGGAAGGAAACGTTTGCTGGGTACATGGGGCACACGGAGAGGCTGCCCTCCGCCGTTCCCTGTCCTTCAGAGCCTGCGTGGTTTTCCAAATTTGCAAAGATCAGGGCAGACCCACAATGTCGTCCGCTCTCGGGTTGCCAAGCCAGTCAGCGGGCCGCCTCGCTTCGGCAGACCGCGGGAACCCAGACACGGCGCTGCCAGGGTGCTGCAAACTCTGTCTCCACAGGCCCCACACAGCCAGGCCGGGGCCCCAGGCCCAGGCGCCTACCCGCACCTTTCCTCCCTGCCTGTCTCTCCCCCTCTGTGTCCTCGCCCGCCCTCTCCCCCTGTCCTCTCTGCCCTCCCTCTGTGTCCCTTCCTCCTGGTGTGGGGTCTCTCTGTCCCTCTCTCTCTTTTGCTTTCCCCCTGCCCCCACCTACCGCTTTCCCTCCCTCACTCGCTGACTCTGCCAGGACCACGCTTTGGGCCGTGGGCGCGCAGCCGTGCTCCAGGTGACCCGAGCGGCCCCCTCCTGGGCACAGGAGGCCCCTCAAAGTCACGGGGCTTCAGGCAAACACACAAGCAATCCCGGCCGTGACAGTGGGACGGAGCACATCCAGCCGTCCAAAGCAGTGACTGCCTGCAGGCCACACGCGCAGGCCAGGGGGACGTGGGAACAGAGCGCAGTCAGGCCCTCGGCCTTGCCCTGTCGGGGGCAGTCAGCCTCAGAGGTGCTGGAAGCCAAGGGACTCCCCAGGGTGGAGCAGGTGGGAAGAAAGGGCAGGAGCTGACCAGGTTGGGAGGGCGGCAGTGCTTGGCGTTTCCGCACTTTTGGAACTTCGGTCGCTTGCTCTCAGCCGGGAATGTCCGGGGGCTCCTGCCTCTCTTTCCGTAGCACGTGCCGGCGAGGCTCCTAGACCCAAGGCAGATCCTGAAAACCCCAAGATATCGGCCGTGACGGGTGACCAGGACAGACACGTGCTCAGCTCCGTGACCCATTTGGAGGTCAGTCCTCGGAGACGGAGGCTGGGGGAGGCCCGGTGGGCGTGGGGTTTGAGCAGGAGGGGGCCGGGCAACGTGGTTCAGTGCCGCAGCCAGGCAAACAGCTCGGGGCACCTAGAAGACACGTTCCCCCTTCCGGTCCTCTTTCTTCGGCGGGGCAGGTGGAGGTACTGGGCCATCCCAAATACCGCTGCAGGTTGATGTTTTCCTTTGGGAGCAACCCGTACTTCCAGAACAAAGTGATCGTTAAGGTGTATCGCCTTAACATTGCCGGTGGGAGAGGGCTTGAGCTTCGAGGATGCTGGTGGCGGGAGGGGGTGGGCACTTGGGAGCGGGAGGGGAGGTGCGCGGGGTCCCCAGCGTGGGGCGGGACCGGCCCAGGAGGGAGACGGGCTGGGAGGTTGAGAGGGAGAGAAGGCGAGAGGGCGTGGGTGCGAGGGGCCTGCTCCCGGCTGTCTGTCATGAGTCCACGGAAGGGCATCATACAGCATGCAAGAGACAGCTGGGTGCGTGCTCAGCCGAGGAATGCAAACGGTTGCCTGCCTTGGACGCATTTGTCTTTGGGGCCAGATAGGCAACCCAGAGTACTTCCATAGTCAAATCCTGCTCTGGTGTTTGTTTGGCATGTACTCTACGGGGATGCCTTATTTCAGGCTAGCAGCTTGACTTAAGGGACTCAGGGACCCGCTTCATTTCGGCAGGCCGGACTCTCCTTAGCATAGAGCCCTGCCTCCCACCTCCATCCCAGCCCCACCCCTCCGGACCCACGGGCTCCTCCTCGCACTCCTTCTCCTTACGTCTTGTGAACATTTTCTGGGTCATTGGTGCCGAACGTCGCCTGCACGTTACGGTACTTTTTCTCTGGACCTGTCGAACGTATCACGCACCGCCTTCTGGCCTCCGCGCATCCGAAGGGGAAGCTGGCTCTTCCTCTCCCCGAGGCTCCCCAGTGTGTGATGGGTCAGTCCCAACTCTGTAGGCTGCCGAGAGACGCGTCTCTGCCTCGCTCGTCCACTGGCCTGGGCATGTCTTTGGAGCGTGCCTTCCGCTAGGAGCGCATCGGGCTCCTTGGATGTGCAGAGTGAGCATTGTGGGCCAATGCGCAAAGCCCTGTCACCTTAGGTCTTCGTGCAACTGCTGCGTGACTAACTCCCTCCCACCTCTCTCTGGCGTTCCCGACTCGTGCCTGTCCGCGGTGGGCATGAGGGTTTCCCGCAGACCTCTGAGAAGCCGTCACTTCATCTCTTTGGGGCTTTGCCTCTCCATCTCACCCCGCATGACCTCGTGGGATCTGTCTGCAGGTCCACGGGTGCTTTCAGATCTCCTCTTGACGTCCAGGGAGGAATGTTTCCTTTCAGACTGTAGGCTGTGCAATGTACAGAATTCAGCCTCCCTCCCTGCCTCCGCCGGTCCTCTCTCCCTCCCTCTCTCCCTCCCCCTCCCTCCCTCCCTGTCCCCAGGCCTCCCTCCTCCTCTGCCCTCCTCTCTCTGTGGCAGCCCCTCCTCTTGCTCCCTGTTCCTCTCCCGGGGCCCACCCTCTCTCCTCCTCTCCTTCTCCGCGCCACTCCTGCTCTTCCCCCGCTCTCTGTCCAGCCCCCCTCCCCCCCCTCCCAGGTTTCTCCGACTCCGGGGATGCGCTGTTTTGGGTGCACTCTTTCCTCGGAACCCTCCTTTAGTGTCTTGGGCAAGTTTACAAGAGCTAATTCGGTTTGGCCTGTGGCAGTAAACCCACAGTCTGGGCTGTGCCAGGGACAGGCTCCGAAAATTGTGCTTCTCCCCCGCAGAGGGCCGGGCGTTGTTATCCGTGCAGGGTCCCCCGTTTGCGTCGAGAAGTAGAGTTTGAAACGGTGACGCGCTACGGCCCAGAACCCTGCACTTCACCCCAAGGGGGCTCCTCCGGCCTCTTTCCGCTCAAATCCCCCCCTCGTGCCACGGGCGGCCCGACCCATTCCTCTTAGGGACGGGAGGCCCTCCCAGGGCGATGCAACACCAACGCCCTCGGCCTTGCCATCACCCGCTGGGCCTTCCTCCAACCTCATGCAGCGTGCATCGTACACATTCCGGAATGCCTCCGCGCAGCGGACCGGCATGAGGTGTGGGACTGTCGCGAAGGACCTGGTGAGTACCGGAGAAAGGGCAGGGTGTGCTGCCAGTGCTCACTTTGCCATCCCCTCCCTGGCTGGCACTCCACTCAGTGAGAGACAGACCAAGGAAGAACTTGCAGCAGAGCTGGGGCAGCCGAGACAGCCACAGCTCCTCAGGAAGGCGGACAAAAGCAGGCTCCGGGGACCATTAGGCTGGAGCTCGGACATCCCTGGCAGTTATGGTGAGGCGGGAAGGCAGACACAGGGAAAGGGAGCGCGGAAGTCAGACAAGGAGGGAGAAAGCAAAGATGAAGGGCCCGGCAGAGGAAAGTATGGTGGGAGCGAGTCCTAGCAGTGGCTTTAACGAAAGAACACACCCAGAGGTATTACCCTTTAGGCTACGTGGGCGGCCCATTAGCATGCCCCCGCGTCCCAATCGCGGACCTCACCGAGGCTGTGCCAGTGGTTGTGTAAGCACGGAGGTGGCCTCGGACCGTGGCTCCTTGTAAATTTCAGGCCCAATACCTGTGTGCGGATCCTCTCTTTGTAGGAGAGGCGGGTCGTTGGGGCGGGGAGGTCCCCGCATCCCGGATCCTGCTGGGCGGCCTCCGGACTCCCTCCCGCACCGGGCGGGGAAAGGGGGGAAAGCCATGTGGACAGCCATGTGGCAGTGGTTGGCGCAGCAGCGGATGACTTCAGGGCTTCGCCCCGGCGTGACTCAGAAGGGGCCGGGTGAGGTTTCCGGGCGGCGGGCGGTCACGCTATTGAGCCGCTGGGTTTGAATTCCCCGGTGCCAGTAGCGTGTTCCCAGGGGAACTGACGAGAAGGTGAACACGAGGTTTGTGATAGCAGGGACCCGCCGGGAATGGCCTGGGAGGTGTCAGCGAAGAAGATGGCCAGGGTCCGGGCACGGACGCCACCCCTGAGGAGACGCGCGTGCGGACCGGCTCCCGCGGGGGCGAGAGGCGGGCCGGGTGCGGCCACGCCCACCGCCGTGCCACTGGTGGGGTCCCGGGGCCGGTCAGCGTCCTGGGCGTGAGGCCGGGCTTCCATCCCGCCAAGGCCACAGGCGCACCCCCGCCCCGCCACCCAGACGCCACCCAGACGCCACCGGGCCCCAAGGCTTTGTGCGCATGCGTCCTCCAGGCCCGCCGCCTCCGCTGGGGACCGGCCTCCAGCCGTGGGCGCCAGAGCGCCACCTGCCGGCCGCTTGTGGGAGCCGCGTGCTCGCCCCTCCAGCTCCTTCGCTCCGTGGCTTGCCGGGGGTTCGGGTCCACGGCCCCATGGAGAGCCAGGCGGGGTCCGGCGAAGCCGGGGCTGCCCCGGAACCCTGGACCACCTAGGTCCGCTGAGGGGGTCGTGAGGAGGAGGGGGCCCGGTGGGGAGGCAGGCGCCTGGGGCGGGGCGGGGGTGCCGCAGGCCCTAGGTGCGGGGGGCATGGCGGCAGAGGCTGCGCGGGAGGCTGAGGCCCCGCAGCGCAGAGGCGAGGCCGGCGCGGGGGAGGATTTGGTGGTCGTGGGGGAGGATATCATGGCGCTGGCGGAGGTCGTGGCGGCGGAAGACGAGGAGGTGGCACAAGCAGAGCAGGACGAGAAGCTGCAGGAGCTGCGGCAGGAAGGGCCAGGGCTGGGTCCCGATCCAGCCGGGGGTCCCACTGGCCGCGCTGGAGGTTGTTCAGTTGGCGCTCAGCTCTGTGGACGCCCAAGCTACCAGGCCCTACTTGCGCCCCAAGTGCAGGATGAATCAGAAGCGGACTTCTCACCTGGCTCGCCGGAGGGCCGTCATATCCAGGGCATCCCAGGCCATATCTTTCCTCCGGCTGGTGGGGCTTGGCTGCTGTGGAGGATCACCGCGAGGAGGGCAGCAGCAGAGCCACGGCCACGGCCATGAGCGCTGGGGGGAAGGGCTCTCCGCCCCCTTGCCGGGTGGGAGTGGGCCCACGATCCCTACAATGCACAGCAGAGGAAGGCGGGGCGCGGCGGGGGTGAGAACGCTGGGGCTGCGACCTGTCCAGAGCCTGTCTGTGCAGAAGCTGCGGGCGGAAGCTTTGGGGCTGCAGCACACTCCCAACAGCCTTGCGGGGTTCAGGGAACACGGGTCAACACGCTTCGACAAGTAGTGTAGCACAAAGCCCGCTTGGCTCAGAGCAGATATTGGAAGGAAACGTTTGCTGGGTACATGGGGCACACGGAGAGGCTGCCCTCCGCCGTTCCCTGTCCTTCAGAGCCTGCGTGGTTTTCCAAATTTGCAAAGATCAGGGCAGACCCACAATGTCGTCCGCTCTCGGGTTGCCAAGCCAGTCAGCGGGCCGCCTCGCTTCGGCAGACCGCGGGAACCCAGACACGGCGCTGCCGGGGTGCTGCAAACTCTGTCTCCACAGGCCCCACACAGCCAGGCCGGGGCCCCAGGCCCAGGCGCCTACCCGCACCTTTCCTCCCTGCCTGTCTCTCCCCCTCTGTGTCCTCGCCCGCCCTCTCCCCCTGTCCTCTCTGCCCTCCCTCTGTGTCCCTTCCTCCTGGTGTGGGGTCTCTCTGTCCCTCTCTCTCTTTTGCTTTCCCCCTGCCCCCACCTACCGCTTTCCCTCCCTCACTCGCTGACTCTGCCAGGACCACGCTTTGGGCCGTGGGCTCGCAGCCGTGCTCCAGGTGACCCGAGCGGCCCCCTCCTGGGCACAGGAGGCCCCTCAAAGTCACGGGGCTTCAGGCAAACACACAAGCAATCCCGGCCGTGACAGTGGGACGGAGCACATCCAGCCGTCCAAAGCAGTGACTGCCTGCAGGCCACACGCGCAGGCCAGGGGGACGTGGGAACAGAGCGCAGTCAGGCCCTCGGCCTTGCCCTGTCGGGGGCAGGCAGCCTCAGAGGTGCTGGAAGCCAAGGGACTCCCCAGGGTGGAGCAGGTGGGAAGAAAGGGCAGGAGCTGACCAGGTTGGGAGGGCGGCAGTGCTTGGCGTTTCCGCACTTTTGCAACTTCGGTCGCTTGCTCTCAGCCGGGAAGGTCCGGGTGGCTCCTGCCTCTCTTTCCGTAGCACGTGCCGGCGAGGCTCCTAGACCCAAGGCAGATCCTGAAACACCCCAAGATATCGGCCGTGACGGGTGACCAGGACAGACACGTGCTCAGCTCCGTGACCCATTTGGAGGTCAGTCCTGGGAGACGGAGGCTGGGGGAGGCCCGGTGGGCGTGGGGTTTGAGCAGGAGGGGGCCGGGCAACGTGGTTCAGTGCCGCAGGCAGGCAAACATCTCCGGGCACCTAGAAGACACGTTCCCCCTTCCGGTCCTCTTTCTTCGGCGGGGCAGGTGGAGGTACTGGGCCATCCCAAATACCGCTGCAGGTTGATGTTTTCCTTTGGGAGCAACCCGTACTTCCAGAACAAAGTGATCGTTAAGGTGTATCGCCTTAACATTGCCGGTGGGAGAGGGCTTGAGCTTCGAGGATGCTGGTGGCGGGAGGGGGTGGGCACTTGGGAGCGGGAGGGGAGGTGCGCGGGGTCCCCAGCGTGGGGCGGGACCGGCCCAGGAGGGAGACGGGCTGGGAGGTTGAGAGGGAGAGAAGGCGAGAGGGCGTGGGTGCGAGGGGCCTGCTCCCGGCTGTCTGTCATGAGTCCACGGAAGGGCATCATACAGCATGCAAGAGACAGCTGGGTGCGTGCTCAGCCGAGGAATGCAAACGGTTGCCTGCCTTGGACGCATTTGTCTTTGGGGCCAGATAGGCAACCCAGAGTACTTCCATAGTCAAATCCTGCTCTGGTGTTTGTTTGGCATGTACTCTACGGGGATGCCTTATTTCAGGCTAGCAGCTTGACTTAAGGGACTCAGGGACCCGCTTCATTTCGGCAGGCCGGACTCTCCTTAGCATAGAGCCCTGCCTCCCACCTCCATCCCAGCCCCACCCCTCCGGACCCACGGGCTCCTCCTCGCACTCCTTCTCCTTACGTCTTGTGAACATTTTCTGGGTCATTGGTGCCGAACGTCGCCTGCACGTTACGGTACTTTTTCTCTGGACCTGTCGAACGTATCACGCACCGCCTTCTGGCCTCCGCGCATCCGAAGGGGAAGCTGGCTCTTCCTCTCCCCGAGGCTCCCCAGTGTGTGATGGGTCAGTCCCAACTCTGTAGGCTGCCGAGAGACGCGTCTCTGCCTCGCTCGTCCACTGGCCTGGGCATGTCTTTGGAGCGTGCCTTCCGCTAGGAGCGCATCGGGCTCCTTGGATGTGCAGAGTGAGCATTGTGGGCCAATGCGCAAAGCCCTGTCACCTTAGGTCTTCGTGCAACTGCTGCGTGACTAACTCCCTCCCACCTCTCTCTGGCGTTCCCGACTCGTGCCTGTCCGCGGTGGGCATGAGGGTTTCCCGCAGACCTCTGAGAAGCCGTCACTTCATCTCTTTGGGGCTTTGCCTCTCCATCTCACCCCGCATGACCTCGTGGGATCTGTCTGCAGGTCCACGGGTGCTTTCAGATCTCCTCTTGACGTCCAGGGAGGAATGTTTCCTTTCAGACTGTAGGCTGTGCAATGTACAGAATTCAGCCTCCCTCCCTGCCTCCGCCGGTCCTCTCTCCCTCCCTCTCTCCCTCCCCCTCCCTCCCTCCCTGTCCCCAGGCCTCCCTCCTCCTCTGCCCTCCTCTCTCTGTGGCAGCCCCTCCTCTTGCTCCCTGTTCCTCTCCCGGGGCCCACCCTCTCTCCTCCTCTCCTTCTCCGCGCCACTCCTGCTCTTCCCCCGCTCTCTGTCCAGCCCCCCTCCCCCCCCTCCCAGGTTTCTCCGACTCCGGGGATGCGCTGTTTTGGGTGCACTCTTTCCTCGGAACCCTCCTTTAGTGTCTTGGGCAAGTTTACAAGAGCTAATTCGGTTTGGCCTGTGGCAGTAAACCCACAGTCTGGGCTGTGCCAGGGACAGGCTCCGAAAATTGTGCTTCTCCCCCGCAGAGGGCCGGGCGTTGTTATCCGTGCAGGGTCCCCCGTTTGCGTCGAGAAGTAGAGTTTGAAACGGTGACGCGCTACGGCCCAGAACCCTGCACTTCACCCCAAGGGGGCTCCTCCGGCCTCTTTCCGCTCAAATCCCCCCCTCGTGCCACGGGCGGCCCGACCCATTCCTCTTAGGGACGGGAGGCCCTCCCAGGGCGATGCAACACCAACGCCCTCGGCCTTGCCATCACCCGCTGGGCCTTCCTCCAACCTCATGCAGCGTGCATCGTACACATTCCGGAATGCCTCCGCGCAGCGGACCGGCATGAGGTGTGGGACTGTCGCGAAGGACCTGGTGAGTACCGGAGAAAGGGCAGGGTGTGCTGCCAGTGCTCACTTTGCCATCCCCTCCCTGGCTGGCACTCCACTCAGTGAGAGACAGACCAAGGAAGAACTTGCAGCAGAGCTGGGGCAGCCGAGACAGCCACAGCTCCTCAGGAAGGCGGACAAAAGCAGGCTCCGGGGACCATTAGGCTGGAGCTCGGACATCCCTGGCAGTTATGGTGAGGCGGGAAGGCAGACACAGGGAAAGGGAGCGCGGAAGTCAGACAAGGAGGGAGAAAGCAAAGATGAAGGGCCCGGCAGAGGAAAGTATGGTGGGAGCGAGTCCTAGCAGTGGCTTTAACGAAAGAACACACCCAGAGGTATTACCCTTTAGGCTACGTGGGCGGCCCATTAGCATGCCCCCGCGTCCCAATCGCGGACCTCACCGAGGCTGTGCCAGTGGTTGTGTAAGCACGGAGGTGGCCTCGGACCGTGGCTCCTTGTAAATTTCAGGCCCAATACCTGTGTGCGGATCCTCTCTTTGTAGGAGAGGCGGGTCGTTGGGGCGGGGAGGTCCCCGCATCCCGGATCCTGCTGGGCGGCCTCCGGACTCCCTCCCGCACCGGGCGGGGAAAGGGGGGAAAGCCATGTGGACAGCCATGTGGCAGTGGTTGGCGCAGCAGCGGATGACTTCAGGGCTTCGCCCCGGCGTGACTCAGAAGGGGCCGGGTGAGGTTTCCGGGCGGCGGGCGGTCACGCTATTGAGCCGCTGGGTTTGAATTCCCCGGTGCCAGTAGCGTGTTCCCAGGGGAACTGACGAGAAGGTGAACACGAGGTTTGTGATAGCAGGGACCCGCCGGGAATGGCCTGGGAGGTGTCAGCGAAGAAGATGGCCAGGGTCCGGGCACGGACGCCACCCCTGAGGAGACGCGCGTGCGGACCGGCTCCCGCGGGGGCGAGAGGCGGGCCGGGTGCGGCCACGCCCACCGCCGTGCCACTGGTGGGGTCCCGGGGCCGGTCAGCGTCCTGGGCGTGAGGCCGGGCTTCCATCCCGCCAAGGCCACAGGCGCACCCCCGCCCCGCCACCCAGACGCCACCCAGACGCCACCGGGCCCCAAGGCTTTGTGCGCATGCGTCCTCCAGGCCCGCCGCCTCCGCTGGGGACCGGCCTCCAGCCGTGGGCGCCAGAGCGCCACCTGCCGGCCGCTTGTGGGAGCCGCGTGCTCGCCCCTCCAGCTCCTTCGCTCCGTGGCTTGCCGGGGGTTCGGGTCCACGGCCCCATGGAGAGCCAGGCGGGGTCCGGCGAAGCCGGGGCTGCCCCGGAACCCTGGACCACCTAGGTCCGCTGAGGGGGTCGTGAGGAGGAGGGGGCCCGGTGGGGAGGCAGGCGCCTGGGGCGGGGCGGGGGTGCCGCAGGCCCTAGGTGCGGGGGGCATGGCGGCAGAGGCTGCGCGGGAGGCTGAGGCCCCGCAGCGCAGAGGCGAGGCCGGCGCGGGGGAGGATTTGGTGGTCGTGGGGGAGGATATCATGGCGCTGGCGGAGGTCGTGGCGGCGGAAGACGAGGAGGTGGCACAAGCAGAGCAGGACGAGAAGCTGCAGGAGCTGCGGCAGGAAGGGCCAGGGCTGGGTCCCGATCCAGCCGGGGGTCCCACTGGCCGCGCTGGAGGTTGTTCAGTTGGCGCTCAGCTCTGTGGACGCCCAAGCTACCAGGCCCTACTTGCGCCCCAAGTGCAGGATGAATCAGAAGCGGACTTCTCACCTGGCTCGCCGGAGGGCCGTCATATCCAGGGCATCCCAGGCCATATCTTTCCTCCGGCTGGTGGGGCTTGGCTGCTGTGGAGGATCACCGCGAGGAGGGCAGCAGCAGAGCCACGGCCACGGCCATGAGCGCTGGGGGGAAGGGCTCTCCGCCCCCTTGCCGGGTGGGAGTGGGCCCACGATCCCTACAATGCACAGCAGAGGAAGGCGGGGCGCGGCGGGGGTGAGAACGCTGGGGCTGCGACCTGTCCAGAGCCTGTCTGTGCAGAAGCTGCGGGCGGAAGCTTTGGGGCTGCAGCACACTCCCAACAGCCTTGCGGGGTTCAGGGAACACGGGTCAACACGCTTCGACAAGTAGTGTAGCACAAAGCCCGCTTGGCTCAGAGCAGATATTGGAAGGAAACGTTTGCTGGGTACATGGGGCACACGGAGAGGCTGCCCTCCGCCGTTCCCTGTCCTTCAGAGCCTGCGTGGTTTTCCAAATTTGCAAAGATCAGGGCAGACCCACAATGTCGTCCGCTCTCGGGTTGCCAAGCCAGTCAGCGGGCCGCCTCGCTTCGGCAGACCGCGGGAACCCAGACACGGCGCTGCCGGGGTGCTGCAAACTCTGTCTCCACAGGCCCCACACAGCCAGGCCGGGGCCCCAGGCCCAGGCGCCTACCCGCACCTTTCCTCCCTGCCTGTCTCTCCCCCTCTGTGTCCTCGCCCGCCCTCTCCCCCTGTCCTCTCTGCCCTCCCTCTGTGTCCCTTCCTCCTGGTGTGGGGTCTCTCTGTCCCTCTCTCTCTTTTGCTTTCCCCCTGCCCCCACCTACCGCTTTCCCTCCCTCACTCGCTGACTCTGCCAGGACCACGCTTTGGGCCGTGGGCTCGCAGCCGTGCTCCAGGTGACCCGAGCGGCCCCCTCCTGGGCACAGGAGGCCCCTCAAAGTCACGGGGCTTCAGGCAAACACACAAGCAATCCCGGCCGTGACAGTGGGACGGAGCACATCCAGCCGTCCAAAGCAGTGACTGCCTGCAGGCCACACGCGCAGGCCAGGGGGACGTGGGAACAGAGCGCAGTCAGGCCCTCGGCCTTGCCCTGTCGGGGGCAGGCAGCCTCAGAGGTGCTGGAAGCCAAGGGACTCCCCAGGGTGGAGCAGGTGGGAAGAAAGGGCAGGAGCTGACCAGGTTGGGAGGGCGGCAGTGCTTGGCGTTTCCGCACTTTTGCAACTTCGGTCGCTTGCTCTCAGCCGGGAAGGTCCGGGTGGCTCCTGCCTCTCTTTCCGTAGCACGTGCCGGCGAGGCTCCTAGACCCAAGGCAGATCCTGAAACACCCCAAGATATCGGCCGTGACGGGTGACCAGGACAGACACGTGCTCAGCTCCGTGACCCATTTGGAGGTCAGTCCTGGGAGACGGAGGCTGGGGGAGGCCCGGTGGGCGTGGGGTTTGAGCAGGAGGGGGCCGGGCAACGTGGTTCAGTGCCGCAGGCAGGCAAACATCTCCGGGCACCTAGAAGACACGTTCCCCCTTCCGGTCCTCTTTCTTCGGCGGGGCAGGTGGAGGTACTGGGCCATCCCAAATACCGCTGCAGGTTGATGTTTTCCTTTGGGAGCAACCCGTACTTCCAGAACAAAGTGATCGTTAAGGTGTATCGCCTTAACATTGCCGGTGGGAGAGGGCTTGAGCTTCGAGGATGCTGGTGGCGGGAGGGGGTGGGCACTTGGGAGCGGGAGGGGAGGTGCGCGGGGTCCCCAGCGTGGGGCGGGACCGGCCCAGGAGGGAGACGGGCTGGGAGGTTGAGAGGGAGAGAAGGCGAGAGGGCGTGGGTGCGAGGGGCCTGCTCCCGGCTGTCTGTCATGAGTCCACGGAAGGGCATCATACAGCATGCAAGAGACAGCTGGGTGCGTGCTCAGCCGAGGAATGCAAACGGTTGCCTGCCTTGGACGCATTTGTCTTTGGGGCCAGATAGGCAACCCAGAGTACTTCCATAGTCAAATCCTGCTCTGGTGTTTGTTTGGCATGTACTCTACGGGGATGCCTTATTTCAGGCTAGCAGCTTGACTTAAGGGACTCAGGGACCCGCTTCATTTCGGCAGGCCGGACTCTCCTTAGCATAGAGCCCCGCCTCCCACCTCCATCCCAGCCCCACCCCTCCGGACCCACGGGCTCCTCCTCGCACTCCTTCTCCTTACGTCTTGTGAACATTTTCTGGGTCATTGGTGCCGAACGTCGCCTGCACGTTACGGTACTTTTTCTCTGGACCTGTCGAACGTATCACGCACCGCCTTCTGGCCTCCGCGCATCCGAAGGGGAAGCTGGCTCTTCCTCTCCCCGAGGCTCCCCGGTGTGTGATGGGTCAGTCCCAACTCTGTAGGCTGCCGAGAGACGCGTCTCTGCCTCGCTCGTCCACTGGCCTGGGCATGTCTTTGGAGCGTGCCTTCCGCTAGGAGCGCATCGGGCTCCTTGGATGTGCAGAGTGAGCATTGTGGGCCAATGCGCAAAGCCCTGTCACCTTAGGTCTTCGTGCAACTGCTGCGTGACTAACTCCCTCCCACCTCTCTCTGGCGTTCCCGACTCGTGCCTGTCCGCGGTGGGCATGAGGGTTTCCCGCAGACCTCTGAGAAGCCGTCACTTCATCTCTTTGGGGCTTTGCCTCTCCATCTCACCCCGCATGACCTCGTGGGATCTGTCTGCAGGTCCACGGGTGCTTTCAGATCTCCTCTTGACGTCCAGGGAGGAATGTTTCCTTTCAGACTGTAGGCTGTGCAATGTACAGAATTCAGCCTCCCTCCCTGCCTCCGCCCGTCTTCGCTCCCTCCCTCTCTCCCTCCCCCTCCCTCCCTCCCTGTCCCCAGGCCTCCCTCCTCCTCTGCCCTCCTCTCTCTGTGGCACCCCCTCCTCTGGCTCCCTGTTCCTCTCCCTGGGCCCACCCTCTCTCCTCCTCTCCTTCTCCGCGCCACTCCTGCTCTTCCCCCGCTCTCTGTCCAGCCCCCCCCCCCCTCCCAGGTTTCTCCGACTCCGGGGATGCGCTGTTTTGGGTGCACTATTTCCTCGGAACCCTCCTTTAGTGTCTTGGGCAAGTTTACAAGAGCTAATTCGGTTTGGCCTGTGGCAGTAAACCCACAGTCTGGGCTGTGCCAGGGACAGGCTCCGAAAATTGTGCTTCTCCCCCGCAGAGGGCCGGGCGTTGTTTTCCGTGCAGGGTCCCCCGTTTGCGTCGAGAAGTAGAGTTTGAAACGGTGACGCGCTACGGCCCAGAACCCTGCACTTCACCCCAAGGGGGCTCCTCCGGCCTCTTTCCGTTCAAATCCCCCCCTCGTGCCACGGGCGGCCCGACCCATTCCTCTTAGGGACGGGAGGCCCTCCCAGGGCGATGCAACACCAACGCCCTCGGCCTTGCCATCACCCGCTGGGCCTTCCTCCAACCTCATGCAGCGTGCATCGTACACATTCCGGAATGCCTCCGCGCAGCGGACCGGCATGAGGTGTGGGACTGTCGCGAAGGACCTGGTGAGTACCGGAGAAAGGGCAGGGTGTGCTGCCAGTGCTCACTTTGCCATCCCCTCCCTGGCTGGCACTCCACTCAGTGAGAGACAGACCAAGGAAGAACTTGCAGCAGAGCTGGGGCAGCCGAGACAGCCACAGCTCCTCAGGAAGGCGGACAAAAGCAGGCTCCGGGGACCATTAGGCTGGAGCTCGGACATCCCTGGCAGTTATGGTGAGGCGGGAAGGCAGACACAGGGAAAGGGAGCGCGGAAGTCAGACAAGGAGGGAGAAAGCAAAGATGAAGGGCCCGGCAGAGGAAAGTATGGTGGGAGCGAGTCCTAGCAGTGGCTTTAACGAAAGAACACACCCAGAGTTATTACCCTTTAGGCTACGTGGGCGGCCCATTAGCATGCCCCCGCCTCCCAATCGCGGACCTCACCGGGGCTGTGCCAGTGGTTGTGTAAGCACGGAGGTGGCCTCGGACCGTGGCTCCTTGTAAATTTCAGGCCCAATACCTGTGTGCGGTTCCTCTCTTTGTAGGAGAGGCGGGTCGTTGGGGCGGGGAGGTCCCCGCATCCCGGATCCTGCTGGGCGGCCTCCCGACTCCCTCCCGCACCGGGCGGGGAAAGGGGGGAAAGCCATGTGGACAGCCATGTGGCAGTGGTTGGCGCAGCAGCGGATGACTTCAGGGCTTCGCCCCGGCGTGACTCAGAAGGGGCCGGGTGAGGTTTCCGGGCGGCGGGCGGTCACGCTATTGAGCCGCTGGGTTTGAATTCCCCGGTGCCAGTAGCGTGTTCCCAGGGGAACTGACGAGAAGGTGAACACGAGGTTTGTGATAGCAGGGACCCGCCGGGAATGGCCTGGGAGGTGTCAGCGAAGAAGATGGCCAGGGTCCGGGCACGGACGCCACCCCTGAGGAGACGCGCGTGCGGACCGGCTCCCGCGGGGGCGAGGGGCGGGCCGGGTGCGGCCACGCCCACCGCCGTGCCACTGGTGGGGTCCCGGGGCCGGTCAGCGTCCTGGGCGTGAGGCCGGGCTTCCATCCCGCCAAGGCCACAGGCGCACCCCCGCCCCGCCACCCAGACGCCACCCAGACGCCACCGGGCCCCAAGGCTTTGTGCGCATGCCTCCCCCAGGCCCGCCGCCTCCGCTGGGTACCGGCCTCCAGCCGTGGGCGCCAGAGCGCCACCCGCCGGCCGCTTGTGGGAGCCGCGTGCTCGCCCCTCCAGCTCCTTCGCTCCGTGGCTTGCCGGGGGTTCGGGTCCACGGCCCCATGGAGAGCCAGGCGGGGTCCGGCGAAGCCGGGGCTGCCCCGGAACCCTGGACCACCTAGGTCCGCTGAGGGGGTCGTGAGGAGGAGGGGGCCCGGTGGGGAGGCAGGCGCCTGGGGCGGGGCGGGGTTGCCGCAGGCCCTAGGTGCGGGGGGCATGGCGGCAGAGGCTGCGCGGGAGGCTGAGGCCCCGCAGCGCAGAGGCGAGGCCGGCGCGGGGGAGGATTTGGTGGTCGTGGGGGAGGATATCATGGCGCTGGCGGAGGTCGTGGCGGCGGAAGACGAGGAGGTGGCACAAGCAGAGCAGGACGAGAAGCTGCAGGAGCTGCGGCAGGAAGGGCCAGGGCTGGGTCCCGATCCAGCCGGGGGCCCCACTGGCCGCGCTGGAGGTTGTTCAGTTGGCGCTCAGCTCTGTGGACGCCCAAGCTACCAGGCCCTACTTGCGCCCCAAGTGCAGGATGAATCAGAAGCGGACTTCTCACCTGGCTCGCCGGAGGGCCGTCATATCCAGGGCATCCCAGGCCATATCTTTCCTCCGGCTGGTGGGGCTTGGCTGCTGTGGAGGATCACCGCGAGGAGGGCAGCAGCAGAGCCACGGCCACGGCCATGAGCGCTGGGGGGAAGGGCTCTCCGCCCCCTTGCCGGGTGGGAGTGGGCCCACGATCCCTACAATGCACAGCAGAGGAAGGCGGGGCGCGGCGGGGGTGAGAACGCTGGGGCTGCGACCTGTCCAGAGCCTGTCTGTGCAGAAGCTGCGGGCGGAAGCTTTGGGGCTGCAGCACACTCCCAACAGCCTTGCGGGGTTCAGGGAACACGGGTCAACACGCTTCGACAAGTAGTGTAGCACAAAGCCCGCTTGGCTCAGAGCAGATATTGGAAGGAAACGTTTGCTGGGTACATGGGGCACACGGAGAGGCTGCCCTCCGCCGTTCCCTGTCCTTCAGAGCCTGCGTGGTTTTCCAAATTTGCAAAGATCAGGGCAGACCCACAATGTCGTCCGCTCTCGGGTTGCCAAGCCAGTCAGCGGGCCGCCTCGCTTCGGCAGACCGCGGGAACCCAGACACGGCGCTGCCGGGGTGCTGCAAACTCTGTCTCCACAGGCCCCACACAGCCAGGCCGGGGCCCCAGGCCCAGGCGCCTACCCGCACCTTTCCTCCCTGCCTGTCTCTCCCCCTCTGTGTCCTCGCCCGCCCTCTCCCCCTGTCCTCTCTGCCCTCCCTCTGTGTCCCTTCCTCCTGGTGTGGGGTCTCTCTGTCCCTCTCTCTCTTTTGCTTTCCCCCTGCCCCCACCTACCGCTTTCCCTCCCTCACTCGCTGACTCTGCCAGGACCACGCTTTGGGCCGTGGGCGCGCAGCCGTGCTCCAGGTGACCCGAGCGGCCCCCTCCTGGGCACAGGAGGCCCCTCAAAGTCACGGGGCTTCAGGCAAACACACAAGCAATCCCGGCCGTGACAGTGGGACGGAGCACATCCAGCCGTCCAAAGCAGTGACTGCCTGCAGGCCACACGCGCAGGCCAGGGGGACGTGGGAACAGAGCGCAGTCAGGCCCTCGGCCTTGCCCTGTCGGGGGCAGGCAGCCTCAGAGGTGCTGGAAGCCAAGGGACTCCCCAGGGTGGAGCAGGTGGGAAGAAAGGGCAGGAGCTGACCAGGTTGGGAGGGCGGCAGTGCTTGGCGTTTCCGCACTTTTGCAACTTCGGTCGCTTGCTCTCGGCCGGGAAGGTCCGGGTGGCTCCTGCCTCTCTTTCCGTAGCACGTGCCGGCGAGGCTCCTAGACCCAAGGCAGATCCTGAAACACCCCAAGATATCGGCCGTGACGGGTGACCAGGACAGACACGTGCTCAGCTCCGTGACCCATTTGGAGGTCAGTCCTCGGAGACGGAGGCTTGGGGAGGCCCGGTGGGCGTGGGGTTTGAGCAGGAGGGGGCCGGGCAACGTGGTTCAGTGCCGCAGCCAGGCAAACAGCTCGGGGCACGTAGAAGACACGTTCCCCCTTCCCGTCCTCTTTCTTCGGCGGGGCAGGTGGAGGTACTGGGCCATCCCAAATACCGTTTCAGGTTGATGTTTTCGTTTGGGAGCAACCCCTACTTCCAGAACAAAGTGATCGTTAAGGTGTATCGCCTTAACATTGCCGGTGGGAGAGGGCTTGAGCTTCGAGGATGCTGGTGGCGGGCGGGGGGGGGCACTTGGGAGCGGGAGGGGAGGTGCGCGGGGTCCCCAGCGTGGGGCGGGACCGGCCCAGGAGGGAGACGGGCTGGGAGGTTGAGAGGGAGAGAAGGCGAGAGGGCGTGGGTGCGAGGGGCCTGCTCCCGGCTGTCTGTCATGAGTCCACGGAAGGGCATCATACAGCATGCAAGAGACAGCTGGGTGCGTGCTCAGCCGAGGAATGCAAACGGTTGCCTGCCTTGGACGCATTTGTCTTTGGGGCCAGATAGGCAACCCAGAGTACTTCCATAGTCAAATCCTGCTCTGGTGTTTGTTTGGCATGTACTCTACGGGGATGCCTTATTTCAGGCTAGCAGCTTGACTTAAGGGACTCAGGGACCCGCTTCATTTCGGCAGGCCGGACTCTCCTTAGCATAGAGCCCCGCCTCCCACCTCCATCCCAGCCCCACCCCTCCGGACCCACGGGCTCCTCCTCGCACTCCTTCTCCTTACGTCTTGTGAACATTTTCTGGGTCATTGGTGCCGAACGTCGCCTGCACGTTACGGTACTTTTTCTCTGGACCTGTCGAACGTATCACGCACCGCCTTCTGGCCTCCGCGCATCCGAAGGGGAAGCTGGCTCTTCCTCTCCCCGAGGCTCCCCGGTGTGTGATGGGTCAGTCCCAACTCTGTAGGCTGCCGAGAGACGCGTCTCTGCCTCGCTCGTCCACTGGCCTGGGCATGTCTTTGGAGCGTGCCTTCCGCTAGGAGCGCATCGGGCTCCTTGGATGTGCAGAGTGAGCATTGTGGGCCAATGCGCAAAGCCCTGTCACCTTAGGTCTTCGTGCAACTGCTGCGTGACTAACTCCCTCCCACCTCTCTCTGGCGTTCCCGACTCGTGCCTGTCCGCGGTGGGCATGAGGGTTTCCCGCAGACCTCTGAGAAGCCGTCACTTCATCTCTTTGGGGCTTTGCCTCTCCATCTCACCCCGCATGACCTCGTGGGATCTGTCTGCAGGTCCACGGGTGCTTTCAGATCTCCTCTTGACGTCCAGGGAGGAATGTTTCCTTTCAGACTGTAGGCTGTGCAATGTACAGAATTCAGCCTCCCTCCCTGCCTCCGCCCGTCTTCGCTCCCTCCCTCTCTCCCTCCCCCTCCCTCCCTCCCTGTCCCCAGGCCTCCCTCCTCCTCTGCCCTCCTCTCTCTGTGGCACCCCCTCCTCTCGCTCCCTGTTCCTCTCCCTGGGCCCACCCTCTCTCCTCCTCTCCTTCTCCGCGCCACTCCTGCTCTTCCCCCGCTCTCTGTCCAGCCCCCCTCCCCCCCCCTCCCAGGTTTCTCCGACTCCGGGGAAGCGCTGTTTTGGGTGCACTATTTCCTCGGAACCCTCCTTTAGTGTCTTGGGCAAGTTTACAAGAGCTAATTCGGTTTAGCCTGGGGCAGTAAACCCACAGTCTGGGCTGTGCCAGGGACAGGCTCCGAAAATTGTGCTTCTCCCCCGCAGAGGGCCGGGCGTTGTTTTCCGTGCAGGGTCCCCCGTTTGCGTCGAGAAGTAGAGTTTGAAACGGTGACGCGCTACGGCCCAGAACCCTGCACTTCACCCCAAGGGGGCTCCTCCGGCCTCTTTCCGTTCAAATCCCCCCCTCGTGCCACGGGCGGCCGGACCCATTCCTCTTAGGGACGGGAGGCCCTCCCAGGGCGATGCAACACCAACGCCCTCGGCCTTGCCATCACCCGCTGGGCCTTCCTCCAACCTCATGCAGCGTGCATCGTACACATTCCGGAATGCCTCCGCGCAGCGGACCAGCATGAGGTGTGGGACTGTCGCGAAGGACCTGGTGAGTACCGGAGAAAGGGCAGGGTGTGCTGCCAGTGCTCACTTTGCCATCCCCTCCCTGGCTGGCACTCCACTCAGTGAGAGACAGACCAAGGAAGAACTTGCAGCAGAGCTGGGGCAGCCGAGACAGCCACAGCTCCTCAGGAAGGCGGGCAAAAGCAGGCTCCGGGGACCATTAGGCTGGAGCTCGGACATCCCTGGCAGTTATGGTGAGGCGGGAAGGCAGACACAGGGAAAGGGAGCGCGGAAGTCAGACAAGGAGGGAGAAAGCAAAGATGAAGGGCCCGGCAGAGGAAAGTATGGTGGGAGCGAGTCCTAGCAGTGGCTTTAACGAAAGAACACACCCAGAGGTATTACCCTTTAGGCTACGTGGGCGGCCCATTAGCATGCCCCCGCCTCCCAATCGCGGACCTCACCGGGGCTGTGCCAGGGGTTGTGTAAGCACGGAGGTGGCCTCGGACCGTGGCTCCTTGTAAATTTCAGGCCCAATACCTGTGTGCGGTTCCTCTCTTTGTAGGAGAGGCGGGTCGTTGGGGCGGGGAGGTCCCCGCATCCCGGATCCTGCTGGGCGGCCTCCGGACTCCCTCCCGCACCGGGCGGGGAAAGGGGGGAAAGCCATGTGGACAGCCATGTGGCAGTGGTTGGCGCAGCAGCGGATGACTTCAGGGCTTCGCCCCGGCGTGACTAAGAAGGGGCCGGGTGAGGTTTCCGGGCGGCGGGCGGTCACGCTATTGAGCCGCTGGGTTTGAATTCCCCGGTGCCAGTAGCGTGTTCCCAGGGGAACTGACGAGAAGGTGAACACGAGGTTTGTGATAGCAGGGACCCGCCGGGAATGGCCTGGGAGGTGTCAGCGAAGAAGATGGCCAGGGTCCGGGCACGGACGCCACCCCTGAGGAGACGCGCGTGCGGACCGGCTCCCGCGGGGGCGAGGGGCGGGCCGGGTGCGGCCACGCCCACCGCCGTGCCACTGGTGGGGTCCCGGGGCCGGTCAGCGTCCTGGGCGTGAGGCCGGGCTTCCATCCCGCCAAGGCCACAGGCGCACCCCCGCCCCGCCACCCAGACGCCACCCAGACGCCACCGGGCCCCAAGGCTTTGTGCGCATGCGTCCCCCAGGCCCGCCGCCTCCGCTGGGTACCGGCCTCCAGCCGTGGGCGCCAGAGCGCCACCTGCCGGCCGCTTGTGGGAGCCGCGTGCTCGCCCCTCCAGCTCCTTCGCTCCGTGGCTTGCCGGGGGTTCGGGTCCACGTCCCCATGGAGAGCCAGGCGGGGTCCGGCGAAGCCGGGGCTGCCCCGGAACCCTGGACCACCTTAGTCCGCTGAGGGGGTCGTGAGGAGGAGGGGGCCCGGTGGGGAGGCAGGCGCCTGGGGCGGGGCGGGGGTGCCGCAGGCCCTAGGTGCGGGGGGCATGGCGGCAGAGGCTGCGCGGGAGGCTGAGGCCCCGCAGCGCAGAGGCGAGGCCGGCGCGGGGGAGGATTTGGTGGTCGTGGGGGAGGATATCATGGCGCTGGCGGAGGTCGTGGCGGCGGAAGACGAGGAGGTGGCACAAGCAGAGCAGGACGAGAAGCTGCAGGAGCTGCGGCAGGAAGGGCCAGGGCTGGGTCCCGATCCAGCCGGGGGCCCCACTGGCCGCGCTGGAGGTTGTTCAGTTGGCGCTCAGCTCTGTGGACGCCCAAGCTACCAGGCCCTACTTGCGCCCCAAGTGCAGGATGAATCAGAAGCGGAGTTCTCACCTGGCTCGCCGGAGGGCCGTCAAATCCAGGGCATCCCAGGCCATATCTTTCCTCCGGCTGGTGGGGCTTGGCTGCTGTGGAGGATCACCGCGAGGAGGGCAGCAGCAGAGCCACGGCCACGGCCATGAGCGCTGGGGGGAAGGGCTCTCCGCCCCCTTGCCGGGTGGGAGTGGGCCCACGATCCCTACAATGCACAGCAGAGGAAGGCGGGGCGCGGCGGGGGTGAGAACGCTGGGGCTGCGACCTGTCCAGAGCCTGTCTGTGCAGAAGCTGCGGGCGGAAGCTTTGGGGCTGCAGCACACTCCCAACAGCCTTGCGGGGTTCAGGGAACACGGGTCAACACGCTTCGACAAGTAGTGTAGCACAAAGCCCGCTTGGCTCAGAGCAGATATTGGAAGGAAACGTTTGCTGGGTACATGGGGCACACGGAGAGGCTGCCCTCCGCCGTTCCCTGTCCTTCAGAGCCTGCGTGGTTTTCCAAATTTGCAAAGATCAGGGCAGACCCACAATGTCGTCCGCTCTCGGGTTGCCAAGCCAGTCAGCGGGCCGCCTCGCTTCGGCAGACCGCGGGAACCCAGACACGGCGCTGCCGGGGTGCTGCAAACTCTGTCTCCACAGGCCCCACACAGCCAGGCCGGGGCCCCAGGCCCAGGCGCCTACCCGCACCTTTCCTCCCTGCCTGTCTCTCCCCCTCTGTGTCCTCGCCCGCCCTCTCCCCCTGTCCTCTCTGCCCTCCCTCTGTGTCCCTTCCTCCTGGTGTGGGGTCTCTCTGTCCCTCTCTCTCTTTTGCTTTCCCCCTGCCCCCACCTACCGCTTTCCCTCCCTCACTCGCTGACTCTGCCAGGACCACGCTTTGGGCCGTGGGCGCGCAGCCGTGCTCCAGGTGACCCGAGCGGCCCCCTCCTGGGCACAGGAGGCCCCTCAAAGTCACGGGGCTTCAGGCAAACACACAAGCAATCCCGGCCGTGACAGTGGGACGGAGCACATCCAGCCGTCCAAAGCAGTGACTGCCTGCAGGCCACACGCGCAGGCCAGGGGGACGTGGGAACAGAGCGCAGTCAGGCCCTCGGCCTTGCCCTGTCGGGGGCAGGCAGCCTCAGAGGTGCTGGAAGCCAAGGGACTCCCCAGGGTGGAGCAGGTGGGAAGAAAGGGCAGGAGCTGACCAGGTTGGGAGGGCGGCAGTGCTTGGCGTTTCCGCACTTTTGCAACTTCGGTCGCTTGCTCTCAGCCGGGAAGGTCCGGGTGGCTCCTGCCTCTCTTTCCGTAGCACGTGCCGGCGAGGCTCCTAGACCCAAGGCAGATCCTGAAACACCCCAAGATATCGGCCGTGACGGGTGACCAGGACAGACACGTGCTCAGCTCCATGACCCATTTGGAGGTCAGTCCTGGGAGACGGAGGCTGGGGGAGGCCCGGTGGGCGTGGGGTTTGAGCAGGAGGGGGCCGGGCAACGTGGTTCAGTGCCGCAGGCAGGCAAACATCTCCGGGCACCTAGAAGACACGTTCCCCCTTCCGGTCCTCTTTCTTCGGCGGGGCAGTTGGAGGTACTGGGCCATCCCAAATACCGCTGCAGGTTGATGTTTTCCTTTGGGAGCAACCCGTACTTCCAGAACAAAGTGATCGTTAAGGTGTATCGCCTTAACATTGCCGGTGGGAGAGGGCTTGAGCTTGGAGGATGCTGGTGGCGGGAGGGGGTGGGCACTTGGGAGCGGGAGGGGAGGTGCGCGGGGTCCCCAGCGTGGGGCGGGACCGGCCCAGGAGGGAGACGGGCTGGGAGGTTGAGAGGGAGAGAAGGCGAGAGGGCGTGGGTGCGAGGGGCCTGCTCCCGGCTGTCTGTCATGAGTCCACGGAAGGGCATCATACAGCATGCAAGAGACAGCTGGGTGCGTGCTCAGCCGAGGAATGCAAACGGTTGCCTGCCTTGGACGCATTTGTCTTTGGGGCCAGATAGGCAACCCAGAGTACTTCCATAGTCAAAACCTGCTCTGGTGTTTGTTTGGCATGTACTCTACGGGGATGCCTTATTTCAGGCTAGCAGCTTGACTTAAGGGACTCAGGGACCCGCTTCATTTCGGCAGGCCGGACTCTCCTTAGCATAGAGCCCCGCCTCCCACCTCCATCCTAGCCCCACCCCTCCGGACCCACGGGCTCCTCCTCGCACTCCTTCTCCTTACGTCTTGTGAACATTTTCTGGGTCATTGGTGCCGAACGTCGCCTGCACGTTACGGTACTTTTTCTCTGGACCTGTCGAACGTATCACGCACCGCCTTCTGGCCTCCGCGCATCCGAAGGGGAAGCTGGCTCTTCCTCTCCCCGAGGCTCCCCGGTGTGTGATGGGTCAGTCCCAACTCTGTAGGCTGCCGAGAGACGCGTCTCTGCCTCGCTCGTCCACTGGCCTGGGCATGTCTTTGGAGCGTGCCTTCCGCTAGGAGCGCATCGGGCTCCTTGGATGTGCAGACTGAGCATTGTGGGCCAATGCGCAAAGCCCTGTCACCTTAGGTCTTCGTGCAACTGCTGCGTGACTAACTCCCTCCCACCTTTCTCTGGCGTTCCCGACTCGTGCCTGTCCGCGGTGGGCATGAGGGTTTCCCGCAGACTTCTGAGAAGCCGTCACTTCATCTCTTTGGGGCTTTGCCTCTCCATCTCACCCCGCATGACCTCGTGGGATCTGTCTGCAGGTCCACGGGTGCTTTCAGATCTCCTCTTGACGTCCAGGGTGGAATGTTTCCTTTCAGACTGTAGGCTGTGCAATGTACAGAATTCAGCCTCCCTCCCTGCCTCCGCCCGTCTTCGCTCCCTCCCTCTCTCCCTCCCCCTCCCTCCCTCCCTGTCCCCAGGCCTCCCTCCTCCTCTGCCCTCCTCTCTCTGTGGCACCCCCTCCTCTCGCTCCCTGTTCCTCTCCCTGGGCCCACCCTCTCTCCTCCTCTCCTTCTCCGCGCCACTCCTGCTCTTCCCCCGCTCTCTGTCCAGCCCCCCTCCCCCCCCCTCCCAGGTTTCTCCGACTCCGGGGATGCGCTGTTTTGGGTGCACTATTTCCTCGGAACCCTCCTTTAGTGTCTTGGGCAAGTTTACAAGAGCTAATTCGGTTTGGCCTGTGGCAGTAAACCCACAGTCTGGGCTGTGCCAGGGACAGGCTCCGAAAATTGTGCTTCTCCCCCGCAGAGGACCGGGCGTTGTTTTCCGTGCAGGGTCCCCCGTTTGCGTCGAGAAGTAGAGTTTGAAACGGTGACGCGCTACGGCCCAGAACCCTGCACTTCACCCCAAGGGGGCTCCTCCGGCCTCTTTCCGTTCAAATCCCCCCCTCGTGCCACGGGCGGCCCGACCCATTCCTCTTAGGGACGGGAGGCCCTCCCAGGGCGATGCAACACCAACGCCCTCGGCCTTGCCATCACCCGCTGGGCCTTCCTCCAACCTCATGCAGCGTGCATCGTACACATTCCGGAATGCCTCCGCGCAGCGGACCGGCATGAGGTGTGGGACTGTCGCGAAGGACCTGGTGAGTACCGGAGAAAGGGCAGGGTGTGCTGCCAGTGCTCACTTTGCCATCCCCTCCCTGGCTGGCACTCCACTCAGTGAGAGACAGACCAAGGAAGAACTTGCAGCAGAGCTGGGGCAGCCGAGACAGCCACAGCTCCTCAGGAAGGCGGGCAAAAGCAGGCTCCGGGGACCATTAGGCTGGAGCTCGGACATCCCTGGCAGTTATGGTGAGGCGGGAAGGCAGACACAGGGAAAGGGAGCGCGGAAGTCAGACAAGGAGGGAGAAAGCAAAGATGAAGGGCCCGGCAGAGGAAAGTATGGTGGGAGCGAGTCCTAGCAGTGGCTTTAACGAAAGAACACACCCAGAGGTATTACCCTTTAGGCTACGTGGGCGGCCCATTAGCATGCCCCCGCCTCCCAATCGCGGACCTCACCGGGGCTGTGCCAGTGGTTGTGTAAGCACGGAGGTGGCCTCGGACCGTGGCTCCTTGTAAATTTCAGGCCCAATACCTGTGTGCGGTTCCTCTCTTTGTAGGAGAGGCGGGTCGTTGGGGCGGGGAGGTCCCCGCATCCCGGATCCTGCTGGGCGGCCTCCGGACTCCCTCCGGCACCGGGCGGGGAAAGGGGGGAAAGCCATGTGGACAGCCATGTGGCAGTGGTTGGCGCAGCAGCGGATGACTTCAGGGCTTCGCCCCGGCGTGACTAAGAAGGGGCCGGGTGAGGTTTCCGGGCGGCGGGCGGTCACGCTATTGAGCCGCTGGGTTTGAATTCCCCGGTGCCAGTAGCGTGTTCCCAGGGGAACTGACGAGAAGGTGAACACGAGGTTTGTGATAGCAGGGACCCGCCGGGAATGGCCTGGGAGGTGTCAGCGAAGAAGATGGCCAGGGTCCGGGCACGGACGCCACCCCTGAGGAGACGCGCGTGCGGACCGGCTCCCGCGGGGGCGAGGGGCGGGCCGGGTGCGGCCACGCCCACCGCCGTGCCACTGGTGGGGTCCCGGGGCCGGTCAGCGTCCTGGGCGTGAGGCCGGGCTTCCATCCCGCCAAGGCCACAGGCGCACCCCCGCCCCGCCACCCAGACGCCACCCAGACGCCACCGGGCCCCAAGGCTTTGTGCGCATGCGTACCCCAGGCCCGCCGCCTCCGCTGGGGACCGGCCTCCAGCCGTGGGCGCCAGAGCGCCACCTGCCGGCCGCTTGTGGGAGCCGCGTGCTCGCCCCTCCAGCTCCTTCGCTCCGTGGCTTGCCGGGGGTTCGGGTCCACGGCCCCATGGAGAGCCAGGCGGGGTCCGGCGAAGCCGGGGCTGCCCCGGAACCCTGGACCACCTTAGTCCGCTGAGGGGGTCGTGAGGAGGAGGGGGCCCGGTGGGGAGGCAGGCGCCTGGGGCGGGGCGGGGGTGCCGCAGGCCCTAGGTGCGGGGGGCATGGCGGCAGAGGCTGCGCGGGAGGCTGAGGCCCCGCAGCGCAGAGGCGAGGCCGGCGCGGGGGAGGATTTGGTGGTCGTGGGGGAGGATATCATGGCGCTGGCGGAGGTCGTGGCGGCGGAAGACGAGGAGGTGGCACAAGCAGAGCAGGACGAGAAGCTGCAGGAGCTGCGGCAGGAAGGGCCAGGGCTGGGTCCCGATCCAGCCGGGGGCCCCACTGGCCGCGCTGGAGGTTGTTCAGTTGGCGCTCAGCTCTGTGGACGCCCAAGCTACCAGGCCCTACTTGCGCCCCAAGTGCAGGATGAATCAGAAGCGGACTTCTCACCTGGCTCGCCGGAGGGCCGTCATATCCAGGGCATCCCAGGCCATATCTTTCCTCCGGCTGGTGGGGCTTGGCTGCTGTGGAGGATCACCGCGAGGAGGGCAGCAGCAGAGCCACGGCCACGGCCATGAGCGCTGGGGGGAAGGGCTCTCCGCCCCCTTGCCGGGTGGGAGTGGGCCCACGATCCCTACAATGCACAGCAGAGGAAGGCGGGGCGCGGCGGGGGTGAGAACGCTGGGGCTGCGACCTGTCCAGAGCCTGTCTGTGCAGAAGCTGCGGGCGGAAGCTTTGGGGCTGCAGCACACTCCCAACAGCCTTGCGGGGTTCAGGGAACACGGGTCAACACGCTTCGACAAGTAGTGTAGCACAAAGCCCGCTTGGCTCAGAGCAGATATTGGAAGGAAACGTTTGCTGGGTACATGGGGCACACGGAGAGGCTGCCCTCCGCCGTTCCCTGTCCTTCAGAGCCTGCGTGGTTTTCCAAATTTGCAAAGATCAGGGCAGACCCACAATGTCGTCCGCTCTCGGGTTGCCAAGCCAGTCAGCGGGCCGCCTCGCTTCGGCAGACCGCGGGAACCCAGACACGGCGCTGCCGGGGTGCTGCAAACTCTGTCTCCACAGGCCCCACACAGCCAGGCCGGGGCCCCAGGCCCAGGCGCCTACCCGCACCTTTCCTCCCTGCCTGTCTCTCCCCCTCTGTGTCCTCGCCCGCCCTCTCCCCCTGTCCTCTCTGCCCTCCCTCTGTGTCCCTTCCTCCTGGTGTGGGGTCTCTCTGTCCCTCTCTCTCTTTTGCTTTCCCCCTGCCCCCACCTACCGCTTTCCCTCCCTCACTCGCTGACTCTGCCAGGACCACGCTTTGGGCCGTGGGCGCGCAGCCGTGCTCCAGGTGACCCGAGCGGCCCCCTCCTGGGCACAGGAGGCCCCTCAAAGTCACGGGGCTTCAGGCAAACACACAAGCAATCCCGGCCGTGACAGTGGGACGGAGCACATCCAGCCGTCCAAAGCAGTGACTGCCTGCAGGCCACACGCGCAGGCCAGGGGGACGTGGGAACAGAGCGCAGTCAGGCCCTCGGCCTTGCCCTGTCGGGGGCAGGCAGCCTCAGAGGTGCTGGAAGCCAAGGGACTCCCCAGGGTGGAGCAGGTGGGAAGAAAGGGCAGGAGCTGACCAGGTTGGGAGGGCGGCAGTGCTTGGCGTTTCCGCACTTTTGCAACTTCGGTCGCTTGCTCTCAGCCGGGAAGGTCCGGGTGGCTCCTGCCTCTCTTTCCGTAGCACGTGCCGGCGAGGCTCCTAGACCCAAGGCAGATCCTGAAACACCCCAAGATATCGGCCGTGACGGGTGACCAGGACAGACACGTGCTCAGCTCCATGACCCATTTGGAGGTCAGTCCTGGGAGACGGAGGCTGGGGGAGGCCCGGTGGGCGTGGGGTTTGAGCAGGAGGGGGCCGGGCAACGTGGTTCAGTGCCGCAGGCAGGCAAACATCTCCGGGCACCTAGAAGACACGTTCCCCCTTCCGGTCCTCTTTCTTCGGCGGGGCAGGTGGAGGTACTGGGCCATCCCAAATACCGCTGCAGGTTGATGTTTTCCTTTGGGAGCAACCCGTACTTCCAGAACAAAGTGATCTTTAAGGTGTATCGCCTTAACATTGCCGGTGGGAGAGGGCTTGAGCTTCGAGGATGCTGGTGGCGGGCGGGGGGGGGCACTTGGGAGCGGGAGGGGAGGTGCGCGGGGTCCCCAGCGTGGGGCGGGACCGGCCCAGGAGGGAGACGGGCTGGGAGGTTGAGAGGGAGAGAAGGCGAGAGGGCGTGGGTGCGAGGGGCCTGCTCCCGGCTGTCTGTCATGAGTCCACGGAAGGGCATCATACAGCATGCAAGAGACAGCTGGGTGCGTGCTCAGCCGAGGAATGCAAACGGTTGCCTGCCTTGGACGCATTTGTCTTTGGGGCCAGATAGGCAACCCAGAGTACTTCCATAGTCAAATCCTGCTCTGGTGTTTGTTTGGCATGTACTCTACGGGGATGCCTTATTTCAGGCTAGCAGCTTGACTTAAGGGACTCAGGGACCCGCTTCATTTCGGCAGGCCGGACTCTCCTTAGCATAGAGCCCCGCCTCCCACCTCCATCCCAGCCCCACCCCTCCGGACCCACGGGCTCCTCCTCGCACTCCTTCTCCTTACGTCTTGTGAACATTTTCTGGGTCATTGGTGCCGAACGTCGCCTGCACGTTACGGTACGTTTTCTCTGGACCTGTCGAACGTATCACGCACCGCCTTCTGGCCTCCGCGCATCCGAAGGGGAAGCTGGCTCTTCCTCTCCCCGAGGCTCCCCGGTGTGTGATGGGTCAGTCCCAACTCTGTAGGCTGCCGAGAGACGCGTCTCTGCCTCGCTCGTCCACTGGCCTGGGCATGTCTTTGGAGCGTGCCTTCCGCTAGGAGCGCATCGGGCTCCTTGGATGTGCAGAGTGAGCATTGTGGGCCAATGCGCAAAGCCCTGTCACCTTAGGTCTTCGTGCAACTGCTGCGTGACTAACTCCCTCCCACCTCTCTCTGGCGTTCCCGACTCGTGCCTGTCCGCGGTGGGCATGAGGGTTTCCCGCAGACCTCTGAGAAGCCGTCACTTCATCTCTTTGGGGCTTTGCCTCTCCATCTCACCCCGCATGACCTCGTGGGATCTGTCTGCAGGTCCACGGGTGTTTTCAGATCTCCTCTTGACGTCCAGGGAGGAATGTTTCCTTTCAGACTGTAGGCTGTGCAATGTACAGAATTCAGCCTCCCTCCCTGCCTCCGCCGGTCCTCGCTCCCTCCCTCTCTCCCTCCCCCTCCCTCCCTCCCTGTCCCCAGGCCTCCCTCCTCCTCTGCCCTCCTCTCTCTGTGGCAGCCCCTCCTCTTGCTCCCTGTTCCTCTCCCTGGGCCCACCCTTTCTCCTCCTCTCCTTCTCCGCGCCACTCCTGCTCTTCCCCCGCTCTCTGTCCAGCCCCCCTCCCCCCCCTCCCAGGTTTCTCCGACTCCGGGGATGCGCTGTTTTGGGTGCACTATTTCCTCGGAACCCTCCTTTAGTGTCTTGGGCAAGTTTACAAGAGCTAATTCGGTTTGGCCTGTGGCAGTAAACCCACAGTCTGGGCTGTGCCAGGGACAGGCTCCGAAAATTGTGCTTCTCCCCCGCAGAGGGCCGGGCGTTGTTATCCGTGCAGGGTCCCCCGTTTGCGTCGAGAAGTAGAGTTTGAAACGGTGACGCGCTACGGCCCAGAACCCTGCACTTCACCCCAAGGGGGCTCCTCCGGCCTCTTTCCGCTCAAATCCCCCCCTCCTGCCACGGGCGGCCCGACCCATTCCTCTTAGGGACGGGAGGCCCTCCCAGGGCGATGCAACACCAACGCCCTCGGCCTTGCCATCACCCGCTGGGCCTTCCTCCAACCTCATGCAGCGTGCATCGTACACATTCCGGAATGCCTCCGCGCAGCGGACCGGCATGAGGTGTGGGACTGTCGCGAAGGACCTGGTGAGTACCGGAGAAAGGGCAGGGTGTGCTGCCAGTGCTCACTTTGCCATCCCCTCCCTGGCTGGCACTCCACTCAGTGAGAGACAGACCAAGGAAGAACTTGCAGCAGAGCTGGGGCAGCCGAGACAGCCACAGCTCCTCAGGAAGGCGGACAAAAGCAGGCTCCGGGGACCATTAGGCTGGAGCTCGGACATCCCTGGCAGTTATGGTGAGGCGGGAAGGCAGACACAGGGAAAGGGAGCGCGGAAGTCAGACAAGGAGGGAGAAAGCAAAGATGAAGGGCCCGGCAGAGGAAAGTATGGTGGGAGCGAGTCCTAGCAGTGGCTTTAACGAAAGAACACACCCAGAGGTATTACCCTTTAGGCTACGTGGGCGGCCCATTAGCATGCCCCCGCCTCCCAATCGCGGACCTCACCGGGGCTGTGCCAGGGGTTGTGTAAGCACGGAGGTGGCCTCGGACCGTGGCTCCTTGTAAATTTCAGGCCCAATACCTGTGTGCGGTTCCTCTCTTTGTAGGAGAGGCGGGTCGTTGGGGCGGGGAGGTCCCCGCATCCCGGATCCTGCTGGGCGGCCTCCGGACTCCCTCCCGCACCGGGCGGGGAAAGGGGGGAAAGCCATGTGGACAGCCATGTGGCAGTGGTTGGCGCAGCAGCGGATGACTTCAGGGCTTCGCCCCGGCGTGACTCAGAAGGGGCCGGGTGAGGTTTCCGGGCGGCGGGCGGTCACGCTATTGAGCCGCTGGGTTTGAATTCCCCGGTGCCAGTAGCGTGTTCCCAGGGGAACTGACGAGAAGGTGAACACGAGGTTTGTGATAGCAGGGACCCGCCGGGAATGGCCTGGGAGGTGTCAGCGAAGAAGATGGCCAGGGTCCGGGCACGGACGCCACCCCTGAGGAGACGCGCGTGCGGACCGGCTCCCGCGGGGGCGAGGGGCGGGCCGGGTGCGGCCACGCCCACCGCCGTGCCACTGGTGGGGTCCCGGGGCCGGTCAGCGTCCTGGGCGTGAGGCCGGGCTTCCATCCCGCCAAGGCCACAGGCGCACCCCCGCCCCGCCACCCAGACGCCACCCAGACGCCACCGGGCCCCAAGGCTTTGTGCGCATGCGTCCCCCAGGCCCGCCGCCTCCGCTGGGTACCGGCCTCCAGCCGTGGGCGCCAGAGCGCCACCTGCCGGCCGCTTGTGGGAGCCGCGTGCTCGCCCCTCCAGCTCCTTCGCTCCGTGGCTTGCCGGGGGTTCGGGTCCACGGCCCCATGGAGAGCCAGGCGGGGTCCGGCGAAGCCGGGGCTGCCCCGGAACCCTGGACCACCTTAGTCCGCTGAGGGGGTCGTGAGGAGGAGGGGGCCCGGTGGGGAGGCAGGCGCCTGGGGCGGGGCGGGGGTGCCGCAGGCCCTAGGTGCGGGGGGCATGGCGGCAGAGGCTGCGCGGGAGGCTGAGGCCCCGCAGCGCAGAGGCGAGGCCGGCGCGGGGGAGGATTTGGTGGTCGTGGGGGAGGATATCATGGCGCTGGCGGAGGTCGTGGCGGCGGAAGACGAGGAGGTGGCACAAGCAGAGCAGGACGAGAAGCTGCAGGAGCTGCGGCAGGAAGGGCCAGGGCTGGGTCCCGATCCAGCCGGGGGCCCCACTGGCCGCGCTGGAGGTTGTTCAGTTGGCGCTCAGCTCTGTGGACGCCCAAGCTACCAGGCCCTACTTGCGCCCCAAGTGCAGGATGAATCAGAAGCGGAGTTCTCACCTGGCTCGCCGGAGGGCCGTCAAATCCAGGGCATCCCAGGCCATATCTTTCCTCCGGCTGGTGGGGCTTGGCTGCTGTGGAGGATCACCGCGAG
Source organism: Eumetopias jubatus (assembly GCF_037043125.1). Taxonomy (NCBI): domain Eukaryota; kingdom Metazoa; phylum Chordata; class Mammalia; order Carnivora; family Otariidae; genus Eumetopias; species Eumetopias jubatus. The sequence continues at coordinate 717,439 of NW_028274892.1, forward strand.
GAGGGCAGCAGCAGAGCCACGGCCACGGCCATGAGCGCTGGGGGGAAGGGCTCTCCGCCCCCTTGCCGGGTGGGAGTGGGCCCACGATCCCTACAATGCACAGCAGAGGAAGGCGGGGCGCGGCGGGGGTGAGAACGCTGGGGCTGCGACCTGTCCAGAGCCTGTCTGTGCAGAAGCTGCGGGCGGAAGCTTTGGGGCTGCAGCACACTCCCAACAGCCTTGCGGGGTTCAGGGAACACGGGTCAACACGCTTCGACAAGTAGTGTAGCACAAAGCCCGCTTGGCTCAGAGCAGATATTGGAAGGAAACGTTTGCTGGGTACATGGGGCACACGGAGAGGCTGCCCTCCGCCGTTCCCTGTCCTTCAGAGCCTGCGTGGTTTTCCAAATTTGCAAAGATCAGGGCAGACCCACAATGTCGTCCGCTCTCGGGTTGCCAAGCCAGTCAGCGGGCCGCCTCGCTTCGGCAGACCGCGGGAACCCAGACACGGCGCTGCCGGGGTGCTGCAAACTCTGTCTCCACAGGCCCCACACAGCCAGGCCGGGGCCCCAGGCCCAGGCGCCTACCCGCACCTTTCCTCCCTGCCTGTCTCTCCCCCTCTGTGTCCTCGCCCGCCCTCTCCCCCTGTCCTCTCTGCCCTCCCTCTGTGTCCCTTCCTCCTGGTGTGGGGTCTCTCTGTCCCTCTCTCTCTTTTGCTTTCCCCCTGCCCCCACCTACCGCTTTCCCTCCCTCACTCGCTGACTCTGCCAGGACCACGCTTTGGGCCGTGGGCGCGCAGCCGTGCTCCAGGTGACCCGAGCGGCCCCCTCCTGGGCACAGGAGGCCCCTCAAAGTCACGGGGCTTCAGGCAAACACACAAGCAATCCCGGCCGTGACAGTGGGACGGAGCACATCCAGCCGTCCAAAGCAGTGACTGCCTGCAGGCCACACGCGCAGGCCAGGGGGACGTGGGAACAGAGCGCAGTCAGGCCCTCGGCCTTGCCCTGTCGGGGGCAGGCAGCCTCAGAGGTGCTGGAAGCCAAGGGACTCCCCAGGGTGGAGCAGGTGGGAAGAAAGGGCAGGAGCTGACCAGGTTGGGAGGGCGGCAGTGCTTGGCGTTTCCGCACTTTTGCAACTTCGGTGGCTTGCTCTCAGCCGGGAAGGTCCGGGTGGCTCCTGCCTCTCTTTCCGTAGCACGTGCCGGCGAGGCTCCTAGACCCAAGGCAGATCCTGAAACACCCCAAGATATCGGCCGTGACGGGTGACCAGGACAGACACGTGCTCAGCTCCATGACCCATTTGGAGGTCAGTCCTGGGAGACGGAGGCTGGGGGAGGCCCGGTGGGCGTGGGGTTTGAGCAGGAGGGGGCCGGGCAACGTGGTTCAGTGCCGCAGGCAGGCAAACATCTCCGGGCACCTAGAAGACACGTTCCCCCTTCCGGTCCTCTTTCTTCGGCGGGGCAGTTGGAGGTACTGGGCCATCCCAAATACCGCTGCAGGTTGATGTTTTCCTTTGGGAGCAACCCGTACTTCCAGAACAAAGTGATCGTTAAGGTGTATCGCCTTAACATTGCCGGTGGGAGAGGGCTTGAGCTTGGAGGATGCTGGTGGCGGGAGGGGGTGGGCACTTGGGAGCGGGAGGGGAGGTGCGCGGGGTCCCCAGCGTGGGGCGGGACCGGCCCAGGAGGGAGACGGGCTGGGAGGTTGAGAGGGAGAGAAGGCGAGAGGGCGTGGGTGCGAGGGGCCTGCTCCCGGCTGTCTGTCATGAGTCCACGGAAGGGCATCATACAGCATGCAAGAGACAGCTGGGTGCGTGCTCAGCCGAGGAATGCAAACGGTTGCCTGCCTTGGACGCATTTGTCTTTGGGGCCAGATAGGCAACCCAGAGTACTTCCATAGTCAAATCCTGCTCTGGTGTTTGTTTGGCATGTACTCTACGGGGATGCCTTATTTCAGGCTAGCAGCTTGACTTAAGGGACTCAGGGACCCGCTTCATTTCGGCAGGCCGGACTCTCCTTAGCATAGAGCCCCGCCTCCCACCTCCATCCCAGCCCCACCCCTCCGGACCCACGGGCTCCTCCTCGCACTCCTTCTCCTTACGTCTTGTGAACATTTTCTGGGTCATTGGTGCCGAACGTCGCCTGCACGTTACGGTACGTTTTCTCTGGACCTGTCGAACGTATCACGCACCGCCTTCTGGCCTCCGCGCATCCGAAGGGGAAGCTGGCTCTTCCTCTCCCCGAGGCTCCCCGGTGTGTGATGGGTCAGTCCCAACTCTGTAGGCTGCCGAGAGACGCGTCTCTGCCTCGCTCGTCCACTGGCCTGGGCATGTCTTTGGAGCGTGCCTTCCGCTAGGAGCGCATCGGGCTCCTTGGATGTGCAGAGTGAGCATTGTGGGCCAATGCGCAAAGCCCTGTCACCTTAGGTCTTCGTGCAACTGCTGCGTGACTAACTCCCTCCCACCTCTCTCTGGCGTTCCCGACTCGTGCCTGTCCGCGGTGGGCATGAGGGTTTCCCGCAGACCTCTGAGAAGCCGTCACTTCATCTCTTTGGGGCTTTGCCTCTCCATCTCACCCCGCATGACCTCGTGGGATCTGTCTGCAGGTCCACGGGTGTTTTCAGATCTCCTCTTGACGTCCAGGGAGGAATGTTTCCTTTCAGACTGTAGGCTGTGCAATGTACAGAATTCAGCCTCCCTCCCTGCCTCCGCCGGTCCTCGCTCCCTCCCTCTCTCCCTCCCCCTCCCTCCCTCCCTGTCCCCAGGCCTCCCTCCTCCTCTGCCCTCCTCTCTCTGTGGCAGCCCCTCCTCTTGCTCCCTGTTCCTCTCCCTGGGCCCACCCTTTCTCCTCCTCTCCTTCTCCGCGCCACTCCTGCTCTTCCCCCGCTCTCTGTCCAGCCCCCCTCCCCCCCCTCCCAGGTTTCTCCGACTCCGGGGATGCGCTGTTTTGGGTGCACTATTTCCTCGGAACCCTCCTTTAGTGTCTTGGGCAAGTTTACAAGAGCTAATTCGGTTTGGCCTGTGGCAGTAAACCCACAGTCTGGGCTGTGCCAGGGACAGGCTCCGAAAATTGTGCTTCTCCCCCGCAGAGGGACGGGCGTTGTTATCCGTGCAGGGTCCCCCGTTTGCGTCGAGAAGTAGAGTTTGAAACGGTGACGCGCTACGGCCCAGAACCCTGCACTTCACCCCAAGGGGGCTCCTCCGGCCTCTTTCCGCTCAAATCCCCCCCTCGTGCCACGGGCGGCCCGACCCATTCCTCTTAGGGACGGGAGGCCCTCCCAGGGCGATGCAACACCAACGCCCTCGGCCTTGCCATCACCCGCTGGGCCTTCCTCCAACCTCATGCAGCGTGCATCGTACACATTCCGGAATGCCTCCGCGCAGCGGACCGGCATGAGGTGTGGGACTGTCGCGAAGGACCTGGTGAGTACCGGAGAAAGGGCAGGGTGTGCTGCCAGTGCTCACTTTGCCATCCCCTCCCTGGCTGGCACTCCACTCAGTGAGAGACAGACCAAGGAAGAACTTGCAGCAGAGCTGGGGCAGCCGAGACAGCCACAGCTCCTCAGGAAGGCGGACAAAAGCAGGCTCCGGGGACCATTAGGCTGGAGCTCGGACATCCCTGGCAGTTATGGTGAGGCGGGAAGGCAGACACAGGGAAAGGGAGCGCGGAAGTCAGACAAGGAGGGAGAAAGCAAAGATGAAGGGCCCGGCAGAGGAAAGTATGGTGGGAGCGAGTCCTAGCAGTGGCTTTAACGAAAGAACACACCCAGAGGTATTACCCTTTAGGCTACGTGGGCGGCCCATTAGCATGCCCCCGCCTCCCAATCGCGGACCTCACCGGGGCTGTGCCAGGGGTTGTGTAAGCACGGAGGTGGCCTCGGACCGTGGCTCCTTGTAAATTTCAGGCCCAATACCTGTGTGCGGTTCCTCTCTTTGTAGGAGAGGCGGGTCGTTGGGGCGGGGAGGTCCCCGCATCCCGGATCCTGCTGGGCGGCCTCCGGACTCCCTCCCGCACCGGGCGGGGAAAGGGGGGAAAGCCATGTGGACAGCCATGTGGCAGTGGTTAGCGCAGCAGCGGATGACTTCAGGGCTTCGCCCCGGCGTGACTAAGAAGGGGCCGGGTGAGGTTTCCGGGCGGCGGGCGGTCACGCTATTGAGCCGCTGGGTTTGAATTCCCCGGTGCCAGTAGCGTGTTCCCAGGGGAACTGACGAGAAGGTGAACACGAGGTTTGTGATAGCAGGGACCCGCCGGGAATGGCCTGGGAGGTGTCAGCGAAGAAGATGGCCAGGGTCCGGGCACGGACGCCACCCCTGAGGAGACGCGCGTGCGGACCGGCTCCCGCGGGGGCGAGGGGCGGGCCGGGTGCGGCCACGCCCACCGCCGTGCCACTGGTGGGGTCCCGGGGCCGGTCAGCGTCCTGGGCGTGAGGCCGGGCTTCCATCCCGCCAAGGCCACAGGCGCACCCCCGCCCCGCCACCCAGACGCCACCCAGACGCCACCGGGCCCCAAGGCTTTGTGCGCATGCGTCCCCCAGGCCCGCCGCCTCCGCTGGGTACCGGCCTCCAGCCGTGGGCGCCAGAGCGCCACCTGCCGGCCGCTTGTGGGAGCCGCGTGCTCGCCCCTCCAGCTCCTTCGCTCCGTGGCTTGCCGGGGGTTCGGGTCCACGGCCCCATGGAGAGCCAGGCGGGGTCCGGCGAAGCCGGGGCTGCCCCGGAACCCTGGACCACCTTAGTCCGCTGAGGGGGTCGTGAGGAGGAGGGGGCCCGGTGGGGAGGCAGGCGCCTGGGGCGGGGCGGGGGTGCCGCAGGCCCTAGGTGCGGGGGGCATGGCGGCAGAGGCTGCGCGGGAGGCTGAGGCCCCGCAGCGCAGAGGCGAGGCCGGCGCGGGGGAGGATTTGGTGGTCGTGGGGGAGGATATCATGGCGCTGGCGGAGGTCGTGGCGGCGGAAGACGAGGAGGTGGCACAAGCAGAGCAGGACGAGAAGCTGCAGGAGCTGCGGCAGGAAGGGCCAGGGCTGGGTCCCGATCCAGCCGGGGGCCCCACTGGCCGCGCTGGAGGTTGTTCAGTTGGCGCTCAGCTCTGTGGACGCCCAAGCTACCAGGCCCTACTTGCGCCCCAAGTGCAGGATGAATCAGAAGCGGAGTTCTCACCTGGCTCGCCGGAGGGCCGTCAAATCCAGGGCATCCCAGGCCATATCTTTCCTCCGGCTGGTGGGGCTTGGCTGCTGTGGAGGATCACCGCGAGGAGGGCAGCAGCAGAGCCACGGCCACGGCCATGAGCGCTGGGGGGAAGGGCTCTCCGCCCCCTTGCCGGGTGGGAGTGGGCCCACGATCCCTACAATGCACAGCAGAGGAAGGCGGGGCGCGGCGGGGGTGAGAACGCTGGGGCTGCGACCTGTCCAGAGCCTGTCTGTGCAGAAGCTGCGGGCGGAAGCTTTGGGGCTGCAGCACACTCCCAACAGCCTTGCGGGGTTCAGGGAACACGGGTCAACACGCTTCGACAAGTAGTGTAGCACAAAGCCCGCTTGGCTCAGAGCAGATATTGGAAGGAAACGTTTGCTGGGTACATGGGGCACACGGAGAGGCTGCCCTCCGCCGTTCCCTGTCCTTCAGAGCCTGCGTGGTTTTCCAAATTTGCAAAGATCAGGGCAGACCCACAATGTCGTCCGCTCTCGGGTTGCCAAGCCAGTCAGCGGGCCGCCTCGCTTCGGCAGACCGCGGGAACCCAGACACGGCGCTGCCGGGGTGCTGCAAACTCTGTCTCCACAGGCCCCACACAGCCAGGCCGGGGCCCCAGGCCCAGGCGCCTACCCGCACCTTTCCTCCCTGCCTGTCTCTCCCCCTCTGTGTCCTCGCCCGCCCTCTCCCCCTGTCCTCTCTGCCCTCCCTCTGTGTCCCTTCCTCCTGGTGTGGGGTCTCTCTGTCCCTCTCTCTCTTTTGCTTTCCCCCTGCCCCCACCTACCGCTTTCCCTCCCTCACTCGCTGACTCTGCCAGGACCACGCTTTGGGCCGTGGGCGCGCAGCCGTGCTCCAGGTGACCCGAGCGGCCCCCTCCTGGGCACAGGAGGCCCCTCAAAGTCACGGGGCTTCAGGCAAACACACAAGCAATCCCGGCCGTGACAGTGGGACGGAGCACATCCAGCCGTCCAAAGCAGTGACTGCCTGCAGGCCACACGCGCAGGCCAGGGGGACGTGGGAACAGAGCGCAGTCAGGCCCTCGGCCTTGCCCTGTCGGGGGCAGGCAGCCTCAGAGGTGCTGGAAGCCAAGGGACTCCCCAGGGTGGAGCAGGTGGGAAGAAAGGGCAGGAGCTGACCAGGTTGGGAGGGCGGCAGTGCTTGGCGTTTCCGCACTTTTGCAACTTCGGTCGCTTGCTCTCAGCCGGGAAGGTCCGGGTGGCTCCTGCCTCTCTTTCCGTAGCACGTGCCGGCGAGGCTCCTAGACCCAAGGCAGATCCTGAAACACCCCAAGATATCGGCCGTGACGGGTGACCAGGACAGACACGTGCTCAGCTCCATGACCCATTTGGAGGTCAGTCCTGGGAGACGGAGGCTGGGGGAGGCCCGGTGGGCGTGGGGTTTGAGCAGGAGGGGGCCGGGCAACGTGGTTCAGTGCCGCAGGCAGGCAAACATCTCCGGGCACCTAGAAGACACGTTCCCCCTTCCGGTCCTCTTTCTTCGGCGGGGCAGTTGGAGGTACTGGGCCATCCCAAATACCGCTGCAGGTTGATGTTTTCCTTTGGGAGCAACCCGTACTTCCAGAACAAAGTGATCTTTAAGGTGTATCGCCTTAACATTGCCGGTGGGAGAGGGCTTGAGCTTCGAGGATGCTGGTGGCGGGCGGGGGGGGGCACTTGGGAGCGGGAGGGGAGGTGCGCGGGGTCCCCAGCGTGGGGCGGGACCGGCCCAGGAGGGAGACGGGCTGGGAGGTTGAGAGGGAGAGAAGGCGAGAGGGCGTGGGTGCGAGGGGCCTGCTCCCGGCTGTCTGTCATGAGTCCACGGAAGGGCATCATACAGCATGCAAGAGACAGCTGGGTGCGTGCTCAGCCGAGGAATGCAAACGGTTGCCTGCCTTGGACGCATTTGTCTTTGGGGCCAGATAGGCAACCCAGAGTACTTCCATAGTCAAATCCTGCTCTGGTGTTTGTTTGGCATGTACTCTACGGGGATGCCTTATTTCAGGCTAGCAGCTTGACTTAAGGGACTCAGGGACCCGCTTCATTTCGGCAGGCCGGACTCTCCTTAGCATAGAGCCCCGCCTCCCACCTCCATCCCAGCCCCACCCCTCCGGACCCACGGGCTCCTCCTCGCACTCCTTCTCCTTACGTCTTGTGAACATTTTCTGGGTCATTGGTGCCGAACGTCGCCTGCACGTTACGGTACGTTTTCTCTGGACCTGTCGAACGTATCACGCACCGCCTTCTGGCCTCCGCGCATCCGAAGGGGAAGCTGGCTCTTCCTCTCCCCGAGGCTCCCCGGTGTGTGATGGGTCAGTCCCAACTCTGTAGGCTGCCGAGAGACGCGTCTCTGCCTCGCTCGTCCACTGGCCTGGGCATGTCTTTGGAGCGTGCCTTCCGCTAGGAGCGCATCGGGCTCCTTGGATGTGCAGAGTGAGCATTGTGGGCCAATGCGCAAAGCCCTGTCACCTTAGGTCTTCGTGCAACTGCTGCGTGACTAACTCCCTCCCACCTCTCTCTGGCGTTCCCGACTCGTGCCTGTCCGCGGTGGGCATGAGGGTTTCCCGCAGACCTCTGAGAAGCCGTCACTTCATCTCTTTGGGGCTTTGCCTCTCCATCTCACCCCGCATGACCTCGTGGGATCTGTCTGCAGGTCCACGGGTGTTTTCAGATCTCCTCTTGACGTCCAGGGAGGAATGTTTCCTTTCAGACTGTAGGCTGTGCAATGTACAGAATTCAGCCTCCCTCCCTGCCTCCGCCGGTCCTCGCTCCCTCCCTCTCTCCCTCCCCCTCCCTCCCTCCCTGTCCCCAGGCCTCCCTCCTCCTCTGCCCTCCTCTCTCTGTGGCAGCCCCTCCTCTCGCTCCCTGTTCCTCTCCCTGGGCCCACCCTTTCTCCTCCTCTCCTTCTCCGCGCCACTCCTGCTCTTCCCCCGCTCTCTGTCCAGCCCCCCTCCCCCCCCTCCCAGGTTTCTCCGACTCCGGGGATGCGCTGTTTTGGGTGCACTATTTCCTCGGAACCCTCCTTTAGTGTCTTGGGCAAGTTTACAAGAGCTAATTCGGTTTGGCCTGTGGCAGTAAACCCACAGTCTGGGCTGTGCCAGGGACAGGCTCCGAAAATTGTGCTTCTCCCCCGCGGAGGGCCGGGCGTTGTTATCCGTGCAGGGTCCCCCGTTTGCGTCGAGAAGTAGAGTTTGAAACGGTGACGCGCTACGGCCCAGAACCCTGCACTTCACCCCAAGGGGGCTCCTCCGGCCTCTTTCCGCTCAAATCCCCCCCTCGTGCCACGGGCGGCCCGACCCATTCCTCTTAGGGACGGGAGGCCCTCCCAGGGCGATGCAACACCAACGCCCTCGGCCTTGCCATCACCCGCTGGGCCTTCCTCCAACCTCATGCAGCGTGCATCGTACACATTCCGGAATGCCTCCGCGCAGCGGACCGGCATGAGGTGTGGGACTGTCGCGAAGGACCTGGTGAGTACCGGAGAAAGGGCAGGGTGTGCTGCCAGTGCTCACTTTGCCATCCCCTCCCTGGCTGGCACTCCACTCAGTGAGAGACAGACCAAGGAAGAACTTGCAGCAGAGCTGGGGCAGCCGAGACAGCCACAGCTCCTCAGGAAGGCGGACAAAAGCAGGCTCCGGGGACCATTAGGCTGGAGCTCGGACATCCCTGGCAGTTATGGTGAGGCGGGAAGGCAGACACAGGGAAAGGGAGCGCGGAAGTCAGACAAGGAGGGAGAAAGCAAAGATGAAGGGCCCGGCAGAGGAAAGTATGGTGGGAGCGAGTCCTAGCAGTGGCTTTAACGAAAGAACACACCCAGAGGTATTACCCTTTAGGCTACGTGGGCGGCCCATTAGCATGCCCCCGCCTCCCAATCGCGGACCTCACCGGGGCTGTGCCAGGGGTTGTGTAAGCACGGAGGTGGCCTCGGACCGTGGCTCCTTGTAAATTTCAGGCCCAATACCTGTGTGCGGTTCCTCTCTTTGTAGGAGAGGCGGGTCGTTGGGGCGGGGAGGTCCCCGCATCCCGGATCCTGCTGGGCGGCCTCCGGACTCCCTCCCGCACCGGGCGGGGAAAGGGGGGAAAGCCATGTGGACAGCCATGTGGCAGTGGTTGGCGCAGCAGCGGATGACTTCAGGGCTTCGCCCCGGCGTGACTAAGAAGGGGCCGGGTGAGGTTTCCGGGCGGCGGGCGGTCACGCTATTGAGCCGCTGGGTTTGAATTCCCCGGTGCCAGTAGCGTGTTCCCAGGGGAACTGACGAGAAGGTGAACACGAGGTTTGTGATAGCAGGGACCCGCCGGGAATGGCCTGGGAGGTGTCAGCGAAGAAGATGGCCAGGGTCCGGGCACGGACGCCACCCCTGAGGAGACGCGCGTGCGGACCGGCTCCCGCGGGGGCGAGGGGCGGGCCGGGTGCGGCCACGCCCACCGCCGTGCCACTGGTGGGGTCCCGGGGCCGGTCAGCGTCCTGGGCGTGAGGCCGGGCTTCCATCCCGCCAAGGCCACAGGCGCACCCCCGCCCCGCCACCCAGACGCCACCCAGACGCCACCGGGCCCCAAGGCTTTGTGCGCATGCGTACCCCAGGCCCGCCGCCTCCGCTGGGTACCGGCCTCCAGCCGTGGGCGCCAGAGCGCCACCTGCCGGCCGCTTGTGGGAGCCGCGTGCTCGCCCCTCCAGCTCCTTCGCTCCGTGGCTTGCCGGGGGTTCGGGTCCACGGCCCCATGGAGAGCCAGGCGGGGTCCGGCGAAGCCGGGGCTGCCCCGGAACCCTGGACCACCTTAGTCCGCTGAGGGGGTCGTGAGGAGGAGGGGGCCCGGTGGGGAGGCAGGCGCCTGGGGCGGGGCGGGGGTGCCGCAGGCCCTAGGTGCGGGGGGCATGGCGGCAGAGGCTGCGCGGGAGGCTGAGGCCCCGCAGCGCAGAGGCGAGGCCGGCGCGGGGGAGGATTTGGTGGTCGTGGGGGAGGATATCATGGCGCTGGCGGAGGTCGTGGCGGCGGAAGACGAGGAGGTGGCACAAGCAGAGCAGGACGAGAAGCTGCAGGAGCTGCGGCAGGAAGGGCCAGGGCTGGGTCCCGATCCAGCCGGGGGCCCCACTGGCCGCGCTGGAGGTTGTTCAGTTGGCGCTCAGCTCTGTGGACGCCCAAGCTACCAGGCCCTACTTGCGCCCCAAGTGCAGGATGAATCAGAAGCGGACTTCTCACCTGGCTCGCCGGAGGGCCGTCATATCCAGGGCATCCCAGGCCATATCTTTCCTCCGGCTGGTGGGGCTTGGCTGCTGTGGAGGATCACCGCGAGGAGGGCAGCAGCAGAGCCACGGCCACGGCCATGAGCGCTGGGGGGAAGGGCTCTCCGCCCCCTTGCCGGGTGGGAGTGGGCCCACGATCCCTACAATGCACAGCAGAGGAAGGCGGGGCGCGGCGGGGGTGAGAACGCTGGGGCTGCGACCTGTCCAGAGCCTGTCTGTGCAGAAGCTGCGGGCGGAAGCTTTGGGGCTGCAGCACACTCCCAACAGCCTTGCGGGGTTCAGGGAACACGGGTCAACACGCTTCGACAAGTAGTGTAGCACAAAGCCCGCTTGGCTCAGAGCAGATATTGGAAGGAAACGTTTGCTGGGTACATGGGGCACACGGAGAGGCTGCCCTCCGCCGTTCCCTGTCCTTCAGAGCCTGCGTGGTTTTCCAAATTTGCAAAGATCAGGGCAGACCCACAATGTCGTCCGCTCTCGGGTTGCCAAGCCAGTCAGCGGGCCGCCTCGCTTCGGCAGACCGCGGGAACCCAGACACGGCGCTGCCGGGGTGCTGCAAACTCTGTCTCCACAGGCCCCACACAGCCAGGCCGGGGCCCCAGGCCCAGGCGCCTACCCGCACCTTTCCTCCCTGCCTGTCTCTCCCCCTCTGTGTCCTCGCCCGCCCTCTCCCCCTGTCCTCTCTGCCCTCCCTCTGTGTCCCTTCCTCCTGGTGTGGGGTCTCTCTGTCCCTCTCTCTCTTTTGCTTTCCCCCTGCCCCCACCTACCGCTTTCCCTCCCTCACTCGCTGACTCTGCCAGGACCACGCTTTGGGCCGTGGGCGCGCAGCCGTGCTCCAGGTGACCCGAGCGGCCCCCTCCTGGGCACAGGAGGCCCCTCAAAGTCACGGGGCTTCAGGCAAACACACAAGCAATCCCGGCCGTGACAGTGGGACGGAGCACATCCAGCCGTCCAAAGCAGTGACTGCCTGCAGGCCACACGCGCAGGCCAGGGGGACGTGGGAACAGAGCGCAGTCAGGCCCTCGGCCTTGCCCTGTCGGGGGCAGGCAGCCTCAGAGGTGCTGGAAGCCAAGGGACTCCCCAGGGTGGAGCAGGTGGGAAGAAAGGGCAGGAGCTGACCAGGTTGGGAGGGCGGCAGTGCTTGGCGTTTCCGCACTTTTGCAACTTCGGTCGCTTGCTCTCGGCCGGGAAGGTCCGGGTGGCTCCTGCCTCTCTTTCCGTAGCACGTGCCGGCGAGGCTCCTAGACCCAAGGCAGATCCTGAAACACCCCAAGATATCGGCCGTGACGGGTGACCAGGACAGACACGTGCTCAGCTCCGTGACCCATTTGGAGGTCAGTCCTCGGAGACGGAGGCTGGGGGAGGCCCGGTGGGCGTGGGGTTTGAGCAGGAGGGGGCCGGGCAACGTGGTTCAGTGCCGCAGCCAGGCAAACAGCTCGGGGCACGTAGAAGACACGTTCCCCCTTCCCGTCCTCTTTCTTCGGCGGGGCAGGTGGAGGTACTGGGCCATCCCAAATACCGTTTCAGGTTGATGTTTTCCTTTGGGAGCAACCCCTACTTCCAGAACAAAGTGATCGTTAAGGTGTATCGCCTTAACATTGCCGGTGGGAGAGGGCTTGAGCTTGGAGGATGCTGGTGGCGGGAGGGGGTGGGCACTTGGGAGCGGGAGGGGAGGTGCGCGGGGTCCCCAGCGTGGGGCGGGACCGGCCCAGGAGGGAGACGGGCTGGGAGGTTGAGAGGGAGAGAAGGCGAGAGGGCGTGGGTGCGAGGGGCCTGCTCCCGGCTGTCTGTCATGAGTCCACGGAAGGGCATCATACAGCATGCAAGAGACAGCTGGGTGCGTGCTCAGCCGAGGAATGCAAACGGTTGCCTGCCTTGGACGCATTTGTCTTTGGGGCCAGATAGGCAACCCAGAGTACTTCCATAGTCAAATCCTGCTCTGGTGTTTGTTTGGCATGTACTCTACGGGGATGCCTTATTTCAGGCTAGCAGCTTGACTTAAGGGACTCAGGGACCCGCTTCATTTCGGCAGGCCGGACTCTCCTTAGCATAGAGCCCTGCCTCCCACCTCCATCCCAGCCCCACCCCTCCGGACCCACGGGCTCCTCCTCGCACTCCTTCTCCTTACGTCTTGTGAACATTTTCTGGGTCATTGGTGCCGAACGTCGCCTGCACGTTACGGTACTTTTTCTCTGGACCTGTCGAACGTATCACGCACCGCCTTCTGGCCTCCGCGCATCCGAAGGGGAAGCTGGCTCTTCCTCTCCCCGAGGCTCCCCAGTGTGTGATGGGTCAGTCCCAACTCTGTAGGCTGCCGAGAGACGCGTCTCTGCCTCGCTCGTCCACTGGCCTGGGCATGTCTTTGGAGCGTGCCTTCCGCTAGGAGCGCATCGGGCTCCTTGGATGTGCAGAGTGAGCATTGTGGGCCAATGCGCAAAGCCCTGTCACCTTAGGTCTTCGTGCAACTGCTGCGTGACTAACTCCCTCCCACCTCTCTCTGGCGTTCCCGACTCGTGCCTGTCCGCGGTGGGCATGAGGGTTTCCCGCAGACCTCTGAGAAGCCGTCACTTCATCTCTTTGGGGCTTTGCCTCTCCATCTCACCCCGCATGACCTCGTGGGATCTGTCTGCAGGTCCACGGGTGCTTTCAGATCTCCTCTTGACGTCCAGGGAGGAATGTTTCCTTTCAGACTGTAGGCTGTGCAATGTACAGAATTCAGCCTCCCTCCCTGCCTCCGCCGGTCCTCTCTCCCTCCCTCTCTCCCTCCCCCTCCCTCCCTCCCTGTCCCCAGGCCTCCCTCCTCCTCTGCCCTCCTCTCTCTGTGGCAGCCCCTCCTCTTGCTCCCTGTTCCTCTCCCGGGGCCCACCCTCTCTCCTCCTCTCCTTCTCCGCGCCACTCCTGCTCTTCCCCCGCTCTCTGTCCAGCCCCCCTCCCCCCCCTCCCAGGTTTCTCCGACTCCGGGGATGCGCTGTTTTGGGTGCACTCTTTCCTCGGAACCCTCCTTTAGTGTCTTGGGCAAGTTTACAAGAGCTAATTCGGTTTGGCCTGTGGCAGTAAACCCACAGTCTGGGCTGTGCCAGGGACAGGCTCCGAAAATTGTGCTTCTCCCCCGCAGAGGGCCGGGCGTTGTTATCCGTGCAGGGTCCCCCGTTTGCGTCGACAAGTAGAGTTTGAAACGGTGACGCGCTACGGCCCAGAACCCTGCACTTCACCCCAAGGGGGCTCCTCCGGCCTCTCCGCTCAAATCCCCCCCTCGTGCCACGGGCGGCCCGACCCATTCCTCTTAGGGACGGGAGGCCCTCCCAGGGCGATGCAACACCAACGCCCTCGGCCTTGCCATCACCCGCTGGGCCTTCCTCCAACCTCATGCAGCGTGCATCGTACACATTCCGGAATGCCTCCGCGCAGCGGACCGGCATGAGGTGTGGGACTGTCGCGAAGGACCTGGTGAGTACCGGAGAAAGGGCAGGGTGTGCTGCCAGTGCTCACTTTGCCATCCCCTCCCTGGCTGGCACTCCACTCAGTGAGAGACAGACCAAGGAAGAACTTGCAGCAGAGCTGGGGCAGCCGAGACAGCCACAGCTCCTCAGGAAGGCGGACAAAAGCAGGCTCAGGGGACCATTAGGCTGGAGCTCGGACATCCCTGGCAGTTATGGTGAGGCGGGAAGGCAGACACAGGGAAAGGGAGCGCGGAAGTCAGACGAGGGAGAAAGCAAAGATGAAGGGCCCGGCAGAGGAAAGTATGGTGGGAGCGAGTCCTAGCAGTGGCTTTAACGAAAGAACACACCCAGAGGTATTACCCTTTAGGCTACGTGGGCGGCCCATTAGCATGCCCCCGCGTCCCAATCGCGGACCTCACCGAGGCTGTGCCAGTGGTTGTGTAAGCACGGAGGTGGCCTCGGACCGTGGCTCCTTGTAAATTTCAGGCCCAATACCTGTGTGCGGATCCTCTCTTTGTAGGAGAGGCGGGTCGTTGGGGCGGGGAGGTCCCCGCATCCCGGATCCTGCTGGGCGGCCTCCGGACTCCCTCCCGCACCGGGCGGGGAAAGGGGGGAAAGCCATGTGGACAGCCATGTGGCAGTGGTTGGCGCAGCAGCGGATGACTTCAGGGCTTCGCCCCGGCGTGACTAAGAAGGGGCCGGGTGAGGTTTCCGGGCGGCGGGCGGTCACGCTATTGAGCCGCTGGGTTTGAATTCCCCGGTGCCAGTAGCGTGTTCCCAGGGGAACTGACGAGAAGGTGAACACGAGGTTTGTGATAGCAGGGACCCGCCGGGAATGGCCTGGGAGGTGTCAGCGAAGAAGATGGCCAGGGTCCGGGCACGGACGCCACCCCTGAGGAGACGCGCGTGCGGACCGGCTCCCGCGGGGGCGAGAGGCGGGCCGGGTGCGGCCACGCCCACCGCCGTGCCACTGGTGGGGTCCCGGGGCCGGTCAGCGTCCTGGGCGTGAGGCCGGGCTTCCATCCCGCCAAGGCCACAGGCGCACCCCCGCCCCGCCACCCAGACGCCACCCAGACGCCACCGGGCCCCAAGGCTTTGTGCGCATGCGTCCTCCAGGCCCGCCGCCTCCGCTGGGGACCGGCCTCCAGCCGTGGGCGCCAGAGCGCCACCTGCCGGCCGCTTGTGGGACCCGCGTGCTCGCCCCTCCAGCTCCTTCGCTCCGTGGCTTGCCGGGGGTTCGGGTCCACGGCCCCATGGAGAGCCAGGCGGGGTCCGGCGAAGCCGGGGCTGCCCCGGAACCCTGGACCACCTAGGTCCGCTGAGGGGGTCGTGAGGAGGAGGGGGCCCGGTGGGGAGGCAGGCGCCTGGGGCGGGGCGGGGGTGCCGCAGGCCCTAGGTGCGGGGGGCATGGCGGCAGAGGCTGCGCGGGAGGCTGAGGCCCCGCAGCGCAGAGGCGAGGCCGGCGCGGGGGAGGATTTGGTGGTCGTGGGGGAGGATATCATGGCGCTGGCGGAGGTCGTGGCGGCGGAAGACGAGGAGGTGGCACAAGCAGAGCAGGACGAGAAGCTGCAGGAGCTGCGGCAGGAAGGGCCAGGGCTGGGTCCCGATCCAGCCGGGGGTCCCACTGGCCGCGCTGGAGGTTGTTCAGTTGGCGCTCAGCTCTGTGGACGCCCAAGCTACCAGGCCCTACTTGCGCCCCAAGTGCAGGATGAATCAGAAGCGGACTTCTCACCTGGCTCGCCGGAGGGCCGTCATATCCAGGGCATCCCAGGCCATATCTTTCCTCCGGCTGGTGGGGCTTGGCTGCTGTGGAGGATCACCGCGAGGAGGGCAGCAGCAGAGCCACGGCCACGGCCATGAGCGCTGGGGGGAAGGGCTCTCCGCCCCCTTGCCGGGTGGGAGTGGGCCCACGATCCCTACAATGCACAGCAGAGGAAGGCGGGGCGCGGCGGGGGTGAGAACGCTGGGGCTGCGACCTGTCCAGAGCCTGTCTGTGCAGAAGCTGCGGGCGGAAGCTTTGGGGCTGCAGCACACTCCCAACAGCCTTGCGGGGTTCAGGGAACACGGGTCAACACGCTTCGACAAGTAGTGTAGCACAAAGCCCGCTTGGCTCAGAGCAGATATTGGAAGGAAACGTTTGCTGGGTACATGGGGCACACGGAGAGGCTGCCCTCCGCCGTTCCCTGTCCTTCAGAGCCTGCGTGGTTTTCCAAATTTGCAAAGATCAGGGCAGACCCACAATGTCGTCCGCTCTCGGGTTGCCAAGCCAGTCAGCGGGCCGCCTCGCTTCGGCAGACCGCGGGAACCCAGACACGGCGCTGCCGGGGTGCTGCAAACTCTGTCTCCACAGGCCCCACACAGCCAGGCCGGGGCCCCAGGCCCAGGCGCCTACCCGCACCTTTCCTCCCTGCCTGTCTCTCCCCCTCTGTGTCCTCGCCCGCCCTCTCCCCCTGTCCTCTCTGCCCTCCCTCTGTGTCCCTTCCTCCTGGTGTGGGGTCTCTCTGTCCCTCTCTCTCTTTTGCTTTCCCCCTGCCCCCACCTACCGCTTTCCCTCCCTCACTCGCTGACTCTGCCAGGACCACGCTTTGGGCCGTGGGCTCGCAGCCGTGCTCCAGGTGACCCGAGCGGCCCCCTCCTGGGCACAGGAGGCCCCTCAAAGTCACGGGGCTTCAGGCAAACACACAAGCAATCCCGGCCGTGACAGTGGGACGGAGCACATCCAGCCGTCCAAAGCAGTGACTGCCTGCAGGCCACACGCGCAGGCCAGGGGGACGTGGGAACAGAGCGCAGTCAGGCCCTCGGCCTTGCCCTGTCGGGGGCAGGCAGCCTCAGAGGTGCTGGAAGCCAAGGGACTCCCCAGGGTGGAGCAGGTGGGAAGAAAGGGCAGGAGCTGACCAGGTTGGGAGGGCGGCAGTGCTTGGCGTTTCCGCACTTTTGCAACTTCGGTCGCTTGCTCTCAGCCGGGAAGGTCCGGGTGGCTCCTGCCTCTCTTTCCGTAGCACGTGCCGGCGAGGCTCCTAGACCCAAGGCAGATCCTGAAACACCCCAAGATATCGGCCGTGACGGGTGACCAGGACAGACACGTGCTCAGCTCCGTGACCCATTTGGAGGTCAGTCCTGGGAGACGGAGGCTGGGGGAGGCCCGGTGGGCGTGGGGTTTGAGCAGGAGGGGGCCGGGCAACGTGGTTCAGTGCCGCAGGCACGCAAACATCTCCGGGCACCTAGAAGACACGTTCCCCCTTCCGGTCCTCTTTCTTCGGCGGGGCAGGTGGAGGTACTGGGCCATCCCAAATACCGCTGCAGGTTGATGTTTTCCTTTGGGAGCAACCCGTACTTCCAGAACAAAGTGATCGTTAAGGTGTATCGCCTTAACATTGCCGGTGGGAGAGGGCTTGAGCTTTGAGGATGCTGGTGGCGGGAGGGGGTGGGCACTTGGGAGCGGGAGGGGAGGTGCGCGGGGTCCCCAGCGTGGGGCGGGACCGGCCCAGGAGGGAGACGGGCTGGGAGGTTGAGAGGGAGAGAAGGCGAGAGGGCGTGGGTGCGAGGGGCCTGCTCCCGGCTGTCTGTCATGAGTCCACGGAAGGGCATCATACAGCATGCAAGAGACAGCTGGGTGCGTGCTCAGCCGAGGAATGCAAACGGTTGCCTGCCTTGGACGCTTTTGTCTTTGGGGCCAGATAGGCAACCCAGAGTACTTCCATAGTCAAATCCTGCTCTGGTGTTTGTTTGGCATGTACTCTACGGGGATGCCTTATTTCAGGCTAGCAGCTTGACTTAAGGGACTCAGGGACCCGCTTCATTTCGGCAGGCCGGACTCTCCTTAGCATAGAGCCCCGCCTCCCACCTCCATCCCAGCCCCACCCCTCCGGACCCACGGGCTCCTCCTCGCACTCCTTCTCCTTACGTCTTGTGAACATTTTCTGGGTCATTGGTGCCGAACGTCGCCTGCACGTTACGGTACTTTTTCTCTGGACCTGTCGAACGTATCACGCACCGCCTTCTGGCCTCCGCGCATCCGAAGGGGAAGCTGGCTCTTCCTCTCCCCGAGGCTCCCCGGTGTGTGATGGGTCAGTCCCAACTCTGTAGGCTGCCGAGAGACGCGTCTCTGCCTCGCTCGTCCACTGGCCTGGGCATGTCTTTGGAGCGTGCCTTCCGCTAGGAGCGCATCGGGCTCCTTGGATGTGCAGAGTGAGCATTGTGGGCCAATGCGCAAAGCCCTGTCACCTTAGGTCTTCGTGCAACTGCTGCGTGACTAACTCCCTCCCACCTCTCTCTGGCGTTCCCGACTCGTGCCTGTCCGCGGTGGGCATGAGGGTTTCCCGCAGACCTCTGAGAAGCCGTCACTTCATCTCTTTGGGGCTTTGCCTCTCCATCTCACCCCGCATGACCTCGTGGGATCTGTCTGCAGGTCCACGGGTGCTTTCAGATCTCCTCTTGACGTCCAGGGAGGAATGTTTCCTTTCAGACTGTAGGCTGTGCAATGTACAGAATTCAGCCTCCCTCCCTGCCTCCGCCCGTCTTCGCTCCCTCCCTCTCTCCCTCCCCCTCCCTCCCTCCCTGTCCCCAGGCCTCCCTCCTCCTCTGCCCTCCTCTCTCTGTGGCACCCCCTCCTCTCGCTCCCTGTTCCTCTCCCTGGGCCCACCCTCTCTCCTCCTCTCCTTCTCCGCGCCACTCCTGCTCTTCCCCCGCTCTCTGTCCAGCCCCCCCCCCCCTCCCAGGTTTCTCCGACTCCGGGGATGCGCTGTTTTGGGTGCACTATTTCCTCGGAACCCTCCTTTAGTGTCTTGGGCAAGTTTACAAGAGCTAATTCGGTTTGGCCTGTGGCAGTAAACCCACAGTCTGGGCTGTGCCAGGGACAGGCTCCGAAAATTGTGCTTCTCCCCCGCAGAGGGCCGGGCGTTGTTTTCCGTGCAGGGTCCCCCGTTTGCGTCGAGAAGTAGAGTTTGAAACGGTGACGCGCTACGGCCCAGAACCCTGCACTTCACCCCAAGGGGGCTCCTCCGGCCTCTTTCCGTTCAAATCCCCCCCTCGTGCCACGGGCGGCCCGACCCATTCCTCTTAGGGACGGGAGGCCCTCCCAGGGCGATGCAACACCAACGCCCTCGGCCTTGCCATCACCCGCTGGGCCTTCCTCCAACCTCATGCAGCGTGCATCGTACACATTCCGGAATGCCTCCGCGCAGCGGACCGGCATGAGGTGTGGGACTGTCGCGAAGGACCTGGTGAGTACCGGAGAAAGGGCAGGGTGTGCTGCCAGTGCTCACTTTGCCATCCCCTCCCTGGCTGGCACTCCACTCAGTGAGAGACAGACCAAGGAAGAACTTGCAGCAGAGCTGGGGCAGCCGAGACAGCCACAGCTCCTCAGGAAGGCGGACAAAAGCAGGCTCCGGGGACCATTAGGCTGGAGCTCGGACATCCCCGGCAGTTATGGTGAGGCGGGAAGGCAGACACAGGGAAAGGGAGCGCGGAAGTCAGACAAGGAGGGAGAAAGCAAAGATGAAGGGCCCGGCAGAGGAAAGTATGGTGGGAGCGAGTCCTAGCAGTGGCTTTAACGAAAGAACACACCCAGAGTTATTACCCTTTAGGCTACGTGGGCGGCCCATTAGCATGCCCCCGCCTCCCAATCGCGGACCTCACCGGGGCTGTGCCAGTGGTTGTGTAAGCACGGAGGTGGCCTCGGACCGTGGCTCCTTGTAAATTTCAGGCCCAATACCTGTGTGCGGTTCCTCTCTTTGTAGGAGAGGCGGGTCGTTGGGGCGGGGAGGTCCCCGCATCCCGGATCCTGCTGGGCGGCCTCCCGACTCCCTCCCGCACCGGGCGGGGAAAGGGGGGAAAGCCATGTGGACAGCCATGTGGCAGTGGTTGGCGCAGCAGCGGATGACTTCAGGGCTTCGCCCCGGCGTGACTCAGAAGGGGCCGGGTGAGGTTTCCGGGCGGCGGGCGGTCACGCTATTGAGCCGCTGGGTTTGAATTCCCCGGTGCCAGTAGCGTGTTCCCAGGGGAACTGACGAGAAGGTGAACACGAGGTTTGTGATAGCAGGGACCCGCCGGGAATGGCCTGGGAGGTGTCAGCGAAGAAGATGGCCAGGGTCCGGGCACGGACGCCACCCCTGAGGAGACGCGCGTGCGGACCGGCTCCCGCGGGGGCGAGGGGCGGGCCGGGTGCGGCCACGCCCACCGCCGTGCCACTGGTGGGGTCCCGGGGCCGGTCAGCGTCCTGGGCGTGAGGCCGGGCTTCCATCCCGCCAAGGCCACAGGCGCACCCCCGCCCCGCCACCCAGACGCCACCCAGACGCCACCGGGCCCCAAGGCTTTGTGCGCATGCCTCCCCCAGGCCCGCCGCCTCCGCTGGGTACCGGCCTCCAGCCGTGGGCGCCAGAGCGCCACCTGCCGGCCGCTTGTGGGAGCCGCGTGCTCGCCCCTCCAGCTCCTTCGCTCCGTGGCTTGCCGGGGGTTCGGGTCCACGGCCCCATGGAGAGCCAGGCGGGGTCCGGCGAAGCCGGGGCTGCCCCGGAACCCTGGACCACCTAGGTCCGCTGAGGGGGTCGTGAGGAGGAGGGGGCCCGGTGGGGAGGCAGGCGCCTGGGGCGGGGCGGGGGTGCCGCAGGCCCTAGGTGCGGGGGGCATGGCGGCAGAGGCTGCGCGGGAGGCTGAGGCCCCGCAGCGCAGAGGCGAGGCCGGCGCGGGGGAGGATTTGGTGGTCGTGGGGGAGGATATCATGGCGCTGGCGGAGGTCGTGGCGGCGGAAGACGAGGAGGTGGCACAAGCAGAGCAGGACGAGAAGCTGCAGGAGCTGCGGCAGGAAGGGCCAGGGCTGGGTCCCGATCCAGCCGGGGGCCCCACTGGCCGCGCTGGAGGTTGTTCAGTTGGCGCTCAGCTCTGTGGACGCCCAAGCTACCAGGCCCTACTTGCGCCCCAAGTGCAGGATGAATCAGAAGCGGACTTCTCACCTGGCTCGCCGGAGGGCCGTCATATCCAGGGCATCCCAGGCCATATCTTTCCTCCGGCTGGTGGGGCTTGGCTGCTGTGGAGGATCACCGCGAGGAGGGCAGCAGCAGAGCCACGGCCACGGCCATGAGCGCTGGGGGGAAGGGCTCTCCGCCCCCTTGCCGGGTGGGAGTGGGCCCACGATCCCTACAATGCACAGCAGAGGAAGGCGGGGCGCGGCGGGGGTGAGAACGCTGGGGCTGCGACCTGTCCAGAGCCTGTCTGTGCAGAAGCTGCGGGCGGAAGCTTTGGGGCTGCAGCACACTCCCAACAGCCTTGCGGGGTTCAGGGAACACGGGTCAACACGCTTCGACAAGTAGTGTAGCACAAAGCCCGCTTGGCTCAGAGCAGATATTGGAAGGAAACGTTTGCTGGGTACATGGGGCACACGGAGAGGCTGCCCTCCGCCGTTCCCTGTCCTTCAGAGCCTGCGTGGTTTTCCAAATTTGCAAAGATCAGGGCAGACCCACAATGTCGTCCGCTCTCGGGTTGCCAAGCCAGTCAGCGGGCCGCCTCGCTTCGGCAGACCGCGGGAACCCAGACACGGCGCTGCCGGGGTGCTGCAAACTCTGTCTCCACAGGCCCCACACAGCCAGGCCGGGGCCCCAGGCCCAGGCGCCTACCCGCACCTTTCCTCCCTGCCTGTCTCTCCCCCTCTGTGTCCTCGCCCGCCCTCTCCCCCTGTCCTCTCTGCCCTCCCTCTGTGTCCCTTCCTCCTGGTGTGGGGTCTCTCTGTCCCTCTCTCTCTTTTGCTTTCCCCCTGCCCCCACCTACCGCTTTCCCTCCCTCACTCGCTGACTCTGCCAGGACCACGCTTTGGGCCGTGGGCGCGCAGCCGTGCTCCAGGTGACCCGAGCGGCCCCCTCCTGGGCACAGGAGGCCCCTCAAAGTCACGGGGCTTCAGGCAAACACACAAGCAATCCCGGCCGTGACAGTGGGACGGAGCACATCCAGCCGTCCAAAGCAGTGACTGCCTGCAGGCCACACGCGCAGGCCAGGGGGACGTGGGAACAGAGCGCAGTCAGGCCCTCGGCCTTGCCCTGTCGGGGGCAGGCAGCCTCAGAGGTGCTGGAAGCCAAGGGACTCCCCAGGGTGGAGCAGGTGGGAAGAAAGGGCAGGAGCTGACCAGGTTGGGAGGGCGGCAGTGCTTGGCGTTTCCGCACTTTTGCAACTTCGGTCGCTTGCTCTCGGCCGGGAAGGTCCGGGTGGCTCCTGCCTCTATTTCCGTAGCACGTGCCGGCGAGGCTCCTAGACCCAAGGCAGATCCTGAAACACCCCAAGATATCGGCCGTGACGGGTGACCAGGACAGACACGTGCTCAGCTCCGTGACCCATTTGGAGGTCAGTCCTCGGAGACGGAGGCTTGGGGAGGCCCGGTGGGCGTGGGGTTTGAGCAGGAGGGGGCCGGGCAACGTGGTTCAGTGCCGCAGCCAGGCAAACAGCTCGGGGCACGTAGAAGACACGTTCCCCCTTCCCGTCCTCTTTCTTCGGCGGGGCAGGTGGAGGTACTGGGCCATCCCAAATACCGTTTCAGGTTGATGTTTTCCTTTGGGAGCAACCCCTACTTCCAGAACAAAGTGATCGTTAAGGTGTATCGCCTTAACATTGCCGGTGGGAGAGGGCTTGAGCTTCGAGGATGCTGGTGGCGGGCGGGGGGGGGCACTTGGGAGCGGGAGGGGAGGTGCGCGGGGTCCCCAGCGTGGGGCGGGACCGGCCCAGGAGGGAGACGGGCTGGGAGGTTGAGAGGGAGAGAAGGCGAGAGGGCGTGGGTGCGAGGGGCCTGCTCCCGGCTGTCTGTCATGAGTCCACGGAAGGGCATCATACAGCATGCAAGAGACAGCTGGGTGCGTGCTCAGCCGAGGAATGCAAACGGTTGCCTGCCTTGGACGCATTTGTCTTTGGGGCCAGATAGGCAACCCAGAGTACTTCCATAGTCAAATCCTGCTCTGGTGTTTGTTTGGCATGTACTCTACGGGGATGCCTTATTTCAGGCTAGCAGCTTGACTTAAGGGACTCAGGGACCCGCTTCATTTCGGCAGGCCGGACTCTCCTTAGCATAGAGCCCCGCCTCCCACCTCCATCCCAGCCCCACCCCTCCGGACCCACGGGCTCCTCCTCGCACTCCTTCTCCTTACGTCTTGTGAACATTTTCTGGGTCATTGGTGCCGAACGTCGCCTGCACGTTACGGTACTTTTTCTCTGGACCTGTCGAACGTATCACGCACCGCCTTCTGGCCTCCGCGCATCCGAAGGGGAAGCTGGCTCTTCCTCTCCCCGAGGCTCCCCGGTGTGTGATGGGTCAGTCCCAACTCTGTAGGCTGCCGAGAGACGCGTCTCTGCCTCGCTCGTCCACTGGCCTGGGCATGTCTTTGGAGCGTGCCTTCCGCTAGGAGCGCATCGGGCTCCTTGGATGTGCAGAGTGAGCATTGTGGGCCAATGCGCAAAGCCCTGTCACCTTAGGTCTTCGTGCAACTGCTGCGTGACTAACTCCCTCCCACCTCTCTCTGGCGTTCCCGACTCGTGCCTGTCCGCGGTGGGAAGGAGGGTTTCCCGCAGACCTCTGAGAAGCCGTCACTTCATCTCTTTGGGGCTTTGCCTCTCCATCTCACCCCGCATGACCTCGTGGGATCTGTCTGCAGGTCCACGGGTGCTTTCAGATCTCCTCTTGACGTCCAGGGAGGAATGTTTCCTTTCAGACTGTAGGCTGTGCAATGTACAGAATTCAGCCTCCCTCCCTGCCTCCGCCCATCTTCGCTCCCTCCCTCTCTCCCTCCCCCTCCCTCCCTCCCTGTCCCCAGGCCTCCCTCCTCCTCTGCCCTCCTCTCTCTGTGGCACCCCCTCCTCTCGCTCCCTGTTCCTCTCCCTGGGCCCACCCTCTCTCCTCCTCTCCTTCTCCGCGCCACTCCTGCTCTTCCCCCGCTCTCTGTCCAGCCCCCCTCCCCCCCCCTCCCAGGTTTCTCCGACTCCGGGGATGCGCTGTTTTGGGTGCACTATTTCCTCGGAACCCTCCTTTAGTGTCTTGGGCAAGTTTACAAGAGCTAATTCGGTTTGGCCTGTGGCAGTAAACCCACAGTCTGGGCTGTGCCAGGGACAGGCTCCGAAAATTGTGCTTCTCCCCCGCAGAGGGCCGGGCGTTGTTTTCCGTGCAGGGTCCCCCGTTTGCGTCGAGAAGTAGAGTTTGAAACGGTGACGCGCTACGGCCCAGAACCCTGCACTTCACCCCAAGGGGGCTCCTCCGGCCTCTTTCCGTTCAAATCCCCCCCTCGTGCCACGGGCGGCCGGACCCATTCCTCTTAGGGACGGGAGGCCCTCCCAGGGCGATGCAACACCAACGCCCTCGGCCTTGCCATCACCCGCTGGGCCTTCCTCCAACCTCATGCAGCGTGCATCGTACACATTCCGGAATGCCTCCGCGCAGCGGACCGGCATGAGGTGTGGGACTGTCGCGAAGGACCTGGTGAGTACCGGAGAAAGGGCAGGGTGTGCTGCCAGTGCTCACTTTGCCATCCCCTCCCTGGCTGGCACTCCACTCAGTGAGAGACAGACCAAGGAAGAACTTGCAGCAGAGCTGGGGCAGCCGAGACAGCCACAGCTCCTCAGGAAGGCGGGCAAAAGCAGGCTCCGGGGACCATTAGGCTGGAGCTCGGACATCCCTGGCAGTTATGGTGAGGCGGGAAGGCAGACACAGGGAAAGGGAGCGCGGAAGTCAGACAAGGAGGGAGAAAGCAAAGATGAAGGGCCCGGCAGAGGAAAGTATGGTGGGAGCGAGTCCTAGCAGTGGCTTTAACGAAAGAACACACCCAGAGGTATTACCCTTTAGGCTACGTGGGCGGCCCATTAGCATGCCCCCGCCTCCCAATCGCGGACCTCACCGGGGCTGTGCCAGTGGTTGTGTAAGCACGGAGGTGGCCTCGGACCGTGGCTCCTTGTAAATTTCAGGCCCAATACCTGTGTGCGGTTCCTCTCTTTGTAGGAGAGGCGGGTCGTTGGGGCGGGGAGGTCCCCGCATCCCGGATCCTGCTGGGCGGCCTCCGGACTCCCTCCGGCACCGGGCGGGGAAAGGGGGGAAAGCCATGTGGACAGCCATGTGGCAGTGGTTGGCGCAGCAGCGGATGACTTCAGGGCTTCGCCCCGGCGTGACTAAGAAGGGGCCGGGTGAGGTTTCCGGGCGGCGGGCGGTCACGCTATTGAGCCGCTGGGTTTGAATTCCCCGGTGCCAGTAGCGTGTTCCCAGGGGAACTGACGAGAAGGTGAACACGAGGTTTGTGATAGCAGGGACCCGCCGGGAATGGCCTGGGAGGTGTCAGCGAAGAAGATGGCCAGGGTCCGGGCACGGACGCCACCCCTGAGGAGACGCGCGTGCGGACCGGCTCCCGCGGGGGCGAGGGGCGGGCCGGGTGCGGCCACGCCCACCGCCGTGCCACTGGTGGGGTCCCGGGGCCGGTCAGCGTCCTGGGCGTGAGGCCGGGCTTCCATCCCGCCAAGGCCACAGGCGCACCCCCGCCCCGCCACCCAGACGCCACCCAGACGCCACCGGGCCCCAAGGCTTTGTGCGCATGCGTACCCCAGGCCCGCCGCCTCCGCTGGGTACCGGCCTCCAGCCGTGGGCGCCAGAGCGCCACCTGCCGGCCGCTTGTGGGAGCCGCGTGCTCGCCCCTCCAGCTCCTTCGCTCCGTGGCTTGCCGGGGGTTCGGGTCCACGGCCCCATGGAGAGCCAGGCGGGGTCCGGCGAAGCCGGGGCTGCCCCGGAACCCTGGACCACCTTAGTCCGCTGAGGGGGTCGTGAGGAGGAGGGGGCCCGGTGGGGAGGCAGGCGCCTGGGGCGGGGCGGGGGTGCCGCAGGCCCTAGGTGCGGGGGGCATGGCGGCAGAGGCTGCGCGGGAGGCTGAGGCCCCGCAGCGCAGAGGCGAGGCCGGCGCGGGGGAGGATTTGGTGGTCGTGGGGGAGGATATCATGGCGCTGGCGGAGGTCGTGGCGGCGGAAGACGAGGAGGTGGCACAAGCAGAGCAGGACGAGAAGCTGCAGGAGCTGCGGCAGGAAGGGCCAGGGCTGGGTCCCGATCCAGCCGGGGGCCCCACTGGCCGCGCTGGAGGTTGTTCAGTTGGCGCTCAGCTCTGTGGACGCCCAAGCTACCAGGCCCTACTTGCGCCCCAAGTGCAGGATGAATCAGAAGCGGACTTCTCACCTGGCTCGCCGGAGGGCCGTCATATCCAGGGCATCCCAGGCCATATCTTTCCTCCGGCTGGTGGGGCTTGGCTGCTGTGGAGGATCACCGCGAGGAGGGCAGCAGCAGAGCCACGGCCACGGCCATGAGCGCTGGGGGGAAGGGCTCTCCGCCCCCTTGCCGGGTGGGAGTGGGCCCACGATCCCTACAATGCACAGCAGAGGAAGGCGGGGCGCGGCGGGGGTGAGAACGCTGGGGCTGCGACCTGTCCAGAGCCTGTCTGTGCAGAAGCTGCGGGCGGAAGCTTTGGGGCTGCAGCACAC
This sequence comes from Eumetopias jubatus, assembly GCF_037043125.1. Classification (NCBI taxonomy): domain Eukaryota; kingdom Metazoa; phylum Chordata; class Mammalia; order Carnivora; family Otariidae; genus Eumetopias; species Eumetopias jubatus. The sequence continues at coordinate 743,745 of NW_028274892.1, forward strand.
TCCCAACAGCCTTGCGGGGTTCAGGGAACACGGGTCAACACGCTTCGACAAGTAGTGTAGCACAAAGCCCGCTTGGCTCAGAGCAGATATTGGAAGGAAACGTTTGCTGGGTACATGGGGCACACGGAGAGGCTGCCCTCCGCCGTTCCCTGTCCTTCAGAGCCTGCGTGGTTTTCCAAATTTGCAAAGATCAGGGCAGACCCACAATGTCGTCCGCTCTCGGGTTGCCAAGCCAGTCAGCGGGCCGCCTCGCTTCGGCAGACCGCGGGAACCCAGACACGGCGCTGCCGGGGTGCTGCAAACTCTGTCTCCACAGGCCCCACACAGCCAGGCCGGGGCCCCAGGCCCAGGCGCCTACCCGCACCTTTCCTCCCTGCCTGTCTCTCCCCCTCTGTGTCCTCGCCCGCCCTCTCCCCCTGTCCTCTCTGCCCTCCCTCTGTGTCCCTTCCTCCTGGTGTGGGGTCTCTCTGTCCCTCTCTCTCTTTTGCTTTCCCCCTGCCCCCACCTACCGCTTTCCCTCCCTCACTCGCTGACTCTGCCAGGACCACGCTTTGGGCCGTGGGCGCGCAGCCGTGCTCCAGGTGACCCGAGCGGCCCCCTCCTGGGCACAGGAGGCCCCTCAAAGTCACGGGGCTTCAGGCAAACACACAAGCAATCCCGGCCGTGACAGTGGGACGGAGCACATCCAGCCGTCCAAAGCAGTGACTGCCTGCAGGCCACACGCGCAGGCCAGGGGGACGTGGGAACAGAGCGCAGTCAGGCCCTCGGCCTTGCCCTGTCGGGGGCAGGCAGCCTCAGAGGTGCTGGAAGCCAAGGGACTCCCCAGGGTGGAGCAGGTGGGAAGAAAGGGCAGGAGCTGACCAGGTTGGGAGGGCGGCAGTGCTTGGCGTTTCCGCACTTTTGCAACTTCGGTCGCTTGCTCTCGGCCGGGAAGGTCCGGGTGGCTCCTGCCTCTCTTTCCGTAGCACGTGCCGGCGAGGCTCCTAGACCCAAGGCAGATCCTGAAACACCCCAAGATATCGGCCGTGACGGGTGACCAGGACAGACACGTGCTCAGCTCCGTGACCCATTTGGAGGTCAGTCCTCGGAGACGGAGGCTGGGGGAGGCCCGGTGGGCGTGGGGTTTGAGCAAGAGGGGGCCGGGCAACGTGGTTCAGTGCCGCAGCCAGGCAAACAGCTCGGGGCACGTAGAAGACACGTTCCCCCTTCCCGTCCTCTTTCTTCGGCGGGGCAGGTGGAGGTACTGGGCCATCCCAAATACCGTTTCAGGTTGATGTTTTCCTTTGGGAGCAACCCCTACTTCCAGAACAAAGTGATCGTTAAGGTGTATCGCCTTAACATTGCCGGTGGGAGAGGGCTTGAGCTTCGAGGATGCTGGTGGCGGGCGGGGGGGGGCACTTGGGAGCGGGAGGGGAGGTGCGCGGGGTCCCCAGCGTGGGGCGGGACCGGCCCAGGAGGGAGACGGGCTGGGAGGTTGAGAGGGAGAGAAGGCGAGAGGGCGTGGGTGCGAGGGGCCTGCTCCCGGCTGTCTGTCATGAGTCCACGGAAGGGCATCATACAGCATGCAAGAGACAGCTGGGTGCGTGCTCAGCCGAGGAATGCAAACGGTTGCCTGCCTTGGACGCATTTGTCTTTGGGGCCAGATAGGCAACCCAGAGTACTTCCATAGTCAAATCCTGCTCTGGTGTTTGTTTGGCATGTACTCTACGGGGATGCCTTATTTCAGGCTAGCAGCTTGACTTAAGGGACTCAGGGACCCGCTTCATTTCGGCAGGCCGGACTCTCCTTAGCATAGAGCCCCGCCTCCCACCTCCATCCCAGCCCCACCCCTCCGGACCCACGGGCTCCTCCTCGCACTCCTTCTCCTTACGTCTTGTGAACATTTTCTGGGTCATTGGTGCCGAACGTCGCCTGCACGTTACGGTACTTTTTCTCTGGACCTGTCGAACGTATCACGCACCGCCTTCTGGCCTCCGCGCATCCGAAGGGGAAGCTGGCTCTTCCTCTCCCCGAGGCTCCCCGGTGTGTGATGGGTCAGTCCCAACTCTGTAGGCTGCCGAGAGACGCGTCTCTGCCTCGCTCGTCCACTGGCCTGGGCATGTCTTTGGAGCGTGCCTTCCGCTAGGAGCGCATCGGGCTCCTTGGATGTGCAGAGTGAGCATTGTGGGCCAATGCGCAAAGCCCTGTCACCTTAGGTCTTCGTGCAACTGCTGCGTGACTAACTCCCTCCCACCTCTCTCTGGCGTTCCCGACTCGTGCCTGTCCGCGGTGGGCATGAGGGTTTCCCGCAGACCTCTGAGAAGCCGTCACTTCATCTCTTTGGGGCTTTGCCTCTCCATCTCACCCCGCATGACCTCGTGGGATCTGTCTGCAGGTCCACGGGTGCTTTCAGATCTCCTCTTGACGTCCAGGGAGGAATGTTTCCTTTCAGACTGTAGGCTGTGCAATGTACAGAATTCAGCCTCCCTCCCTGCCTCCGCCGGTCCTCTCTCCCTCCCTCTCTCCCTCCCCCTCCCTCCCTCCCTGTCCCCAGGCCTCCCTCCTCCTCTGCCCTCCTCTCTCTGTGGCAGCCCCTCCTCTTGCTCCCTGTTCCTCTCCCTGGGCCCACCCTCTCTCCTCCTCTCCTTCTCCGCGCCACTCCTGCTCTTCCCCCGCTCTCTGTCCAGCCCCCCTCCCCCCCCTCCCAGGTTTCTCCGACTCCGGGGATGCGCTGTTTTGGGTGCACTCTTTCCTCGGAACCCTCCTTTAGTGTCTTGGGCAAGTTTACAAGAGCTAATTCGGTTTGGCCTGTGGCAGTAAACCCACAGTCTGGGCTGTGCCAGGGACAGGCTCCGAAAATTGTGCTTCTCCCCCGCAGAGGGCCGGGCGTTGTTATCCGTGCAGGGTCCCCCGTTTGCGTCGAGAAGTAGAGTTTGAAACGGTGACGCGCTACGGCCCAGAACCCTGCACTTCACCCCAAGGGGGCTCCTCCGGCCTCTTTCCGCTCAAATCCCCCCCTCGTGCCACGGGCGGCCCGACCCATTCCTCTTAGGGACGGGAGGCCCTCCCAGGGCGATGCAACACCAACGCCCTCGGCCTTGCCATCACCCGCTGGGCCTTCCTCCAACCTCATGCAGCGTGCATCGTACACATTCCGGAATGCCTCCGCGCAGCGGACCGGCATGAGGTGTGGGACTGTCGCGAAGGACCTGGTGAGTACCGGAGAAAGGGCAGGGTGTGCTGCCAGTGCTCACTTTGCCATCCCCTCCCTGGCTGGCACTCCACTCAGTGAGAGACAGACCAAGGAAGAACTTGCAGCAGAGCTGGGGCAGCCGAGACAGCCACAGCTCCTCAGGAAGGCGGGCAAAAGCAGGCTCCGGGGACCATTAGGCTGGAGCTCGGACATCCCTGGCAGTTATGGTGAGGCGGGAAGGCAGACACAGGGAAAGGGAGCGCGGAAGTCAGACAAGGAGGGAGAAAGCAAAGATGAAGGGCCCGGCAGAGGAAAGTATGGTGGGAGCGAGTCCTAGCAGTGGCTTTAACGAAAGAACACACCCAGAGGTATTACCCTTTAGGCTACGTGGGCGGCCCATTAGCATGCCCGCGAGTCCCAATCGCGGACCTCACCGGGGCTGTGCCAGTGGTTGTGTAAACACGGAGGGGGCCTCGGACCGTGGCTCCTTGTAAATTTCAGGCCCAATACCTGTGTGCGGTTCCTCTCTTTGTAGGAGAGGCGGGTCGTTGGGGCGGGGAGGTCCCCGCATCCCGGATCCTGCTGGGCGGCCTCCGGACTCCCTCCGGCACCGGGCGGGGAAAGGGGGGAAAGCCATGTGGACAGCCATGTGGCAGTGGTTGGCGCAGCAGCGGATGACTTCAGGGCTTCGCCCCGGCGTGACTAAGAAGGGGCCGGGTGAGGTTTCCGGGCGGCGGGCGGTCACGCTATTGAGCCGCTGGGTTTGAATTCCCCGGTGCCAGTAGCGTGTTCCCAGGGGAACTGACGAGAAGGTGAACACGAGGTTTGTGATAGCAGGGACCCGCCGGGAATGGCCTGGGAGGTGTCAGCGAAGAAGATGGCCAGGGTCCGGGCACGGACGCCACCCCTGAGGAGACGCGCGTGCGGACCGGCTCCCGCGGGGGCGAGGGGCGGGCCGGGTGCGGCCACGCCCACCGCCGTGCCACTGGTGGGGTCCCGGGGCCGGTCAGCGTCCTGGGCGTGAGGCCGGGCTTCCATCCCGCCAAGGCCACAGGCGCACCCCCGCCCCGCCACCCAGACGCCACCCAGACGCCACCGGGCCCCAAGGCTTTGTGCGCATGCGTACCCCAGGCCCGCCGCCTCCGCTGGGTACCGGCCTCCAGCCGTGGGCGCCAGAGCGCCACCTGCCGGCCGCTTGTGGGAGCCGCGTGCTCGCCCCTCCAGGTCCTTCGCTCCGTGGCTTGCCGGGGGTTCGGGTCCACGGCCCCATGGAGAGCCAGGCGGGGTCCGGCGAAGCCGGGGCTGCCCCGGAACCCTGGACCACCTTAGTCCGCTGAGGGGTTCGTGAGGAGGAGGGGGCCCGGTGGGGAGGCAGGCGCCTGGGGCGGGGCGGGGGTGCCGCAGGCCCTAGGTGCGGGGGGCATGGCGGCAGAGGCTGCGCGGGAGGCTGAGGCCCCGCAGCGCAGAGGCGAGGCCGGCGCGGGGGAGGATTTGGTGGTCGTGGGGGAGGATATCATGGCGCTGGCGGAGGTCGTGGCGGCGGAAGACGAGGAGGTGGCACAAGCAGAGCAGGACGAGAAGCTGCAGGAGCTGCGGCAGGAAGGGCCAGGGCTGGGTCCCGATCCAGCCGGGGGCCCCACTGGCCGCGCTGGAGGTTGTTCAGTTGGCGCTCAGCTCTGTGGACGCCCAAGCTACCAGGCCCTACTTGCGCCCCAAGTGCAGGATGAATCAGAAGCGGAGTTCTCACCTGGCTCGCCGGAGGGCCGTCAAATCCAGGGCATCCCAGGCCATATCTTTCCTCCGGCTGGTGGGGCTTGGCTGCTGTGGAGGATCACCGCGAGGAGGGCAGCAGCAGAGCCACGGCCACGGCCATGAGCGCTGGGGGGAAGGGCTCTCCGCCCCCTTGCCGGGTGGGAGTGGGCCCACGATCCCTACAATGCACAGCAGAGGAAGGCGGGGCGCGGCGGGGGTGAGAACGCTGGGGCTGCGACCTGTCCAGAGCCTGTCTGTGCAGAAGCTGCGGGCGGAAGCTTTGGGGCTGCAGCACACTCCCAACAGCCTTGCGGGGTTCAGGGAACACGGGTCAACACGCTTCGACAAGTAGTGTAGCACAAAGCCCGCTTGGCTCAGAGCAGATATTGGAAGGAAACGTTTGCTGGGTACATGGGGCACACGGAGAGGCTGCCCTCCGCCGTTCCCTGTCCTTCAGAGCCTGCGTGGTTTTCCAAATTTGCAAAGATCAGGGCAGACCCACAATGTCGTCCGCTCTCGGGTTGCCAAGCCAGTCAGCGGGCCGCCTCGCTTCGGCAGACCGCGGGAACCCAGACACGGCGCTGCCGGGGTGCTGCAAACTCTGTCTCCACAGGCCCCACACAGCCAGGCCGGGGCCCCAGGCCCAGGCGCCTACCCGCACCTTTCCTCCCTGCCTGTCTCTCCCCCTCTGTGTCCTCGCCCGCCCTCTCCCCCTGTCCTCTCTGCCCTCCCTCTGTGTCCCTTCCTCCTGGTGTGGGGTCTCTCTGTCCCTCTCTCTCTTTTGCTTTCCCCCTGCCCCCACCTACCGCTTTCCCTCCCTCACTCGCTGACTCTGCCAGGACCACGCTTTGGGCCGTGGGCGCGCAGCCGTGCTCCAGGTGACCCGAGCGGCCCCCTCCTGGGCACAGGAGGCCCCTCAAAGTCACGGGGCTTCAGGCAAACACACAAGCAATCCCGGCCGTGACAGTGGGACGGAGCACATCCAGCCGTCCAAAGCAGTGACTGCCTGCAGGCCACACGCGCAGGCCAGGGGGACGTGGGAACAGAGCGCAGTCAGGCCCTCGGCCTTGCCCTGTCGGGGGCAGGCAGCCTCAGAGGTGCTGGAAGCCAAGGGACTCCCCAGGGTGGAGCAGGTGGGAAGAAAGGGCAGGAGCTGACCAGGTTGGGAGGGCGGCAGTGCTTGGCGTTTCCGCACTTTTGCAACTTCGGTCGCTTGCTCTCGGCCGGGAAGGTCCGGGTGGCTCCTGCCTCTCTTTCCGTAGCACGTGCCGGCGAGGCTCCTAGACCCAAGGCAGATCCTGAAACACCCCAAGATATCGGCCGTGACGGGTGACCAGGACAGACACGTGCTCAGCTCCGTGACCCATTTGGAGGTCAGTCCTCGGAGACGGAGGCTGGGGGAGGCCCGGTGGGCGTGGGGTTTGAGCAGGAGGGGGCCGGGCAACGTGGTTCAGTGCCGCAGCCAGGCAAACAGCTCGGGGCACGTAGAAGACACGTTCCCCCTTCCCGTCCTCTTTCTTCGGCGGGGCAGGTGGAGGTACTGGGCCATCCCAAATACCGTTTCAGGTTGATGTTTTCCTTTGGGAGCAACCGCTACTTCCAGAACAAAGTGATCGTTAAGGTGTATCGCCTTAACATTGCCGGTGGGAGAGGGCTTGAGCTTCGAGGATGCTGGTGGCGGGCGGGGGGGGGCACTTGGGAGCGGGAGGGGAGGTGCGCGGGGACCCCAGCGTGGGGCGGGACCGGCCCAGGAGGGAGACGGGCTGGGAGGTTGAGAGGGAGAGAAGGCGAGAGGGCGTGGGTGCGAGGGGCCTGCTCCCGGCTGTCTGTCATGAGTCCACGGAAGGGCATCATACAGCATGCAAGAGACAGCTGGGTACGTGCTCAGCCGAGGAATGCAAACGGTTGCCTGCCTTGGACGCATTTGTCTTTGGGGCCAGATAGGCAACCCAGAGTACTTCCATAGTCAAATCCTGCTCTGGTGTTTGTTTGGCATGTACTCTACGGGGATGCCTTATTTCAGGCTAGCAGCTTGACTTAAGGGACTCAGGGACCCGCTTCATTTCGGCAGGCCGGACTCTCCTTAGCATAGAGCCCCGCCTCCCACCTCCATCCCAGCCCCACCCCTCCGGACCCACGGGCTCCTCCTCGCACTCCTTCTCCTTACGTCTTGTGAACATTTTCTGGGTCATTGGTGCCGAACGTCGCCTGCACGTTACGGTACTTTTTCTCTGGACCTGTCGAACGTATCACGCACCGCCTTCTGGCCTCCGCGCATCCGAAGGGGAAGCTGGCTCTTCCTCTCCCCGAGGCTCCCCGGTGTGTGATGGGTCAGTCCCAACTCTGTAGGCTGCCGAGAGACGCGTCTCTGCCTCGCTCGTCCACTGGCCTGGGCATGTCTTTGGAGCGTGCCTTCCGCTAGGAGCGCATCGGGCTCCTTGGATGTGCAGAGTGAGCATTGTGGGCCAATGCGCAAAGCCCTGTCACCTTAGGTCTTCGTGCAACTGCTGCGTGACTAACTCCCTCCCACCTCTCTCTGGCGTTCCCGACTCGTGCCTGTCCGCGGTGGGCATGAGGGTTTCCCGCAGACCTCTGAGAAGCCGTCACTTCATCTCTTTGGGGCTTTGCCTCTCCATCTCACCCCGCATGACCTCGTGGGATCTGTCTGCAGGTCCACGGGTGCTTTCAGATCTCCTCTTGACGTCCAGGGAGGAATGTTTCCTTTCAGACTGTAGGCTGTGCAATGTACAGAATTCAGCCTCCCTCCCTGCCTCCGCCGGTCCTCGCTCCCTCCCTCTCTCCCTCCCCCTCCCTCCCTCCCTGTCCCCAGGCCTCCCTCCTCCTCTGCCCTCCTCTCTCTGTGGCAGCCCCTCCTCTTGCTCCCTGTTCCTCTCCCTGGGCCCACCCTTTCTCCTCCTCTCCTTCTCCGCGCCACTCCTGCTCTTCCCCCGCTCTCTGTCCAGCCCCCCTCCCCCCCCTCCCAGGTTTCTCCGACTCCGGGGATGCGCTGTTTTGGGTGCACTATTTCCTCGGAACCCTCCTTTAGTGTCTTGGGCAAGTTTACAAGAGCTAATTCGGTTTGGCCTGTGGCAGTAAACCCACAGTCTGGGCTGTGCCAGGGACAGGCTCCGAAAATTGTGCTTCTCCCCCGCAGAGGGACGGGCGTTGTTATCCGTGCAGGGTCCCCCGTTTGCGTCGAGAAGTAGAGTTTGAAACGGTGACGCGCTACGGCCCAGAACCCTGCACTTCACCCCAAGGGGGCTCCTCCGGCCTCTTTCCGCTCAAATCCCCCCCTCGTGCCACGGGCGGCCCGACCCATTCCTCTTAGGGACGGGAGGCCCTCCCAGGGCGATGCAACACCAACGCCCTCGGCCTTGCCATCACCCGCTGGGCCTTCCTCCAACCTCATGCAGCGTGCATCGTACACATTCCGGAATGCCTCCGCGCAGCGGACCGGCATGAGGTGTGGGACTGTCGCGAAGGACCTGGTGAGTACCGGAGAAAGGGCAGGGTGTGCTGCCAGTGCTCACTTTGCCATCCCCTCCCTGGCTGGCACTCCACTCAGTGAGAGACAGACCAAGGAAGAACTTGCAGCAGAGCTGGGGCAGCCGAGACAGCCACAGCTCCTCAGGAAGGCGGACAAAAGCAGGCTCCGGGGACCATTAGGCTGGAGCTCGGACATCCCTGGCAGTTATGGTGAGGCGGGAAGGCAGACACAGGGAAAGGGAGCGCGGAAGTCAGACAAGGAGGGAGAAAGCAAAGATGAAGGGCCCGGCAGAGGAAAGTATGGTGGGAGCGAGTCCTAGCAGTGGCTTTAACGAAAGAACACACCCAGAGGTATTACCCTTTAGGCTACGTGGGCGGCCCATTAGCATGCCCCCGCCTCCCAATCGCGGACCTCACCGGGGCTGTGCCAGGGGTTGTGTAAGCACGGAGGTGGCCTCGGACCGTGGCTCCTTGTAAATTTCAGGCCCAATACCTGTGTGCGGTTCCTCTCTTTGTAGGAGAGGCGGGTCGTTGGGGCGGGGAGGTCCCCGCATCCCGGATCCTGCTGGGCGGCCTCCGGACTCCCTCCCGCACCGGGCGGGGAAAGGGGGGAAAGCCATGTGGACAGCCATGTGGCAGTGGTTGGCGCAGCAGCGGATGACTTCAGGGCTTCGCCCCGGCGTGACTAAGAAGGGGCCGGGTGAGGTTTCCGGGCGGCGGGCGGTCACGCTATTGAGCCGCTGGGTTTGAATTCCCCGGTGCCAGTAGCGTGTTCCCAGGGGAACTGACGAGAAGGTGAACACGAGGTTTGTGATAGCAGGGACCCGCCGGGAATGGCCTGGGAGGTGTCAGCGAAGAAGATGGCCAGGGTCCGGGCACGGACGCCACCCCTGAGGAGACGCGCGTGCGGACCGGCTCCCGCGGGGGCGAGGGGCGGGCCGGGTGCGGCCACGCCCACCGCCGTGCCACTGGTGGGGTCCCGGGGCCGGTCAGCGTCCTGGGAGTGAGGCCGGGCTTCCATCCCGCCAAGGCCACAGGCGCACCCCCGCCCCGCCACCCAGACGCCACCCAGACGCCACCGGGCCCCAAGGCTTTGTGCGCATGCGTACCCCAGGCCCGCCGCCTCCGCTGGGTACCGGCCTCCAGCCGTGGGCGCCAGAGCGCCACCTGCCGGCCGCTTGTGGGAGCCGCGTGCTCGCCCCTCCAGCTCCTTCGCTCCGTGGCTTGCCGGGGGTTCGGGTCCACGTCCCCATGGAGAGCCAGGCGGGGTCCGGCGAAGCCGGGGCTGCCCCGGAACCCTGGACCACCTTAGTCCGCTGAGGGGGTCGTGAGGAGGAGGGGGCCCGGTGGGGAGGCAGGCGCCTGGGGCGGGGCGGGGGTGCCGCAGGCCCTAGGTGCGGGGGGCATGGCGGGAGAGGCTGCGCGGGAGGCTGAGGCCCCGCAGCGCAGAGGCGAGGCCGGCGCGGGGGAGGATTTGGTGGTCGTGGGGGAGGATATCATGGCGCTGGCGGAGGTCGTGGCGGCGGAAGACGAGGAGGTGGCACAAGCAGAGCAGGACGAGAAGCTGCAGGAGCTGCGGCAGGAAGGGCCAGGGCTGGGTCCCGATCCAGCCGGGGGCCCCACTGGCCGCGCTGGAGGTTGTTCAGTTGGCGCTCAGCTCTGTGGACGCCCAAGCTACCAGGCCCTACTTGCGCCCCAAGTGCAGGATGAATCAGAAGCGGAGTTCTCACCTGGCTCGCCGGAGGGCCGTCAAATCCAGGGCATCCCAGGCCATATCTTTCCTCCGGCTGGTGGGGCTTGGCTGCTGTGGAGGATCACCGCGAGGAGGGCAGCAGCAGAGCCACGGCCACGGCCATGAGCGCTGGGGGGAAGGGCTCTCCGCCCCCTTGCCGGGTGGGAGTGGGCCCACGATCCCTACAATGCACAGCAGAGGAAGGCGGGGCGCGGCGGGGGTGAGAACGCTGGGGCTGCGACCTGTCCAGAGCCTGTCTGTGCAGAAGCTGCGGGCGGAAGCTTTGGGGCTGCAGCACACTCCCAACAGCCTTGCGGGGTTCAGGGAACACGGGTCAACACGCTTCGACAAGTAGTGTAGCACAAAGCCCGCTTGGCTCAGAGCAGATATTGGAAGGAAACGTTTGCTGGGTACATGGGGCACACGGAGAGGCTGCCCTCCGCCGTTCCCTGTCCTTCAGAGCCTGCGTGGTTTTCCAAATTTGCAAAGATCAGGGCAGACCCACAATGTCGTCCGCTCTCGGGTTGCCAAGCCAGTCAGCGGGCCGCCTCGCTTCGGCAGACCGCGGGAACCCAGACACGGCGCTGCCGGGGTGCTGCAAACTCTGTCTCCACAGGCCCCACACAGCCAGGCCGGGGCCCCAGGCCCAGGCGCCTACCCGCACCTTTCCTCCCTGCCTGTCTCTCCCCCTCTGTGTCCTCGCCCGCCCTCTCCCCCTGTCCTCTCTGCCCTCCCTCTGTGTCCCTTCCTCCTGGTGTGGGGTCTCTCTGTCCCTCTCTCTCTTTTGCTTTCCCCCTGCCCCCACCTACCGCTTTCCCTCCCTCACTCGCTGACTCTGCCAGGACCACGCTTTGGGCCGTGGGCGCGCAGCCGTGCTCCAGGTGACCCGAGCGGCCCCCTCCTGGGCACAGGAGGCCCCTCAAAGTCACGGGGCTTCAGGCAAACACACAAGCAATCCCGGCCGTGACAGTGGGACGGAGCACATCCAGCCGTCCAAAGCAGTGACTGCCTGCAGGCCACACGCGCAGGCCAGGGGGACGTGGGAACAGAGCGCAGTCAGGCCCTCGGCCTTGCCCTGTCGGGGGCAGGCAGCCTCAGAGGTGCTGGAAGCCAAGGGACTCCCCAGGGTGGAGCAGGTGGGAAGAAAGGGCAGGAGCTGACCAGGTTGGGAGGGCGGCAGTGCTTGGCGTTTCCGCACTTTTGCAACTTCGGTCGCTTGCTCTCGGCCGGGAAGGTCCGGGTGGCTCCTGCCTCTCTTTCCGTAGCACGTGCCGGCGAGGCTCCTAGACCCAAGGCAGATCCTGAAACACCCCAAGATATCGGCCGTGACGGGTGACCAGGACAGACACGTGCTCAGCTCCGTGACCCATTTGGAGGTCAGTCCTCGGAGACGGAGGCTGGGGGAGGCCCGGTGGGCGTGGGGTTTGAGCAAGAGGGGGCCGGGCAACGTGGTTCAGTGCCGCAGCCAGGCAAACAGCTCGGGGCACGTAGAAGACACGTTCCCCCTTCCCGTCCTCTTTCTTCGGCGGGGCAGGTGGAGGTACTGGGCCATCCCAAATACCGTTTCAGGTTGATGTTTTCCTTTGGGAGCAACCCCTACTTCCAGAACAAAGTGATCGTTAAGGTGTATCGCCTTAACATTGCCGGTGGGAGAGGGCTTGAGCTTCGAGGATGCTGGTGGCGGGCGGGGGGGGGCACTTGGGAGCGGGAGGGGAGGTGCGCGGGGACCCCAGCGTGGGGCGGGACCGGCCCAGGAGGGAGACGGGCTGGGAGGTTGAGAGGGAGAGAAGGCGAGAGGGCGTGGGTGCGAGGGGCCTGCTCCCGGCTGTCTGTCATGAGTCCACGGAAGGGCATCATACAGCATGCAAGAGACAGCTGGGTACGTGCTCAGCCGAGGAATGCAAACGGTTGCCTGCCTTGGACGCATTTGTCTTTGGGGCCAGATAGGCAACCCAGAGTACTTCCATAGTCAAATCCTGCTCTGGTGTTTGTTTGGCATGTACTCTACGGGGATGCCTTATTTCAGGCTAGCAGCTTGACTTAAGGGACTCAGGGACCCGCTTCATTTCGGCAGGCCGGACTCTCCTTAGCATAGAGCCCCGCCTCCCACCTCCATCCCAGCCCCACCCCTCCGGACCCACGGGCTCCTCCTCGCACTCCTTCTCCTTACGTCTTGTGAACATTTTCTGGGTCATTGGTGCCGAACGTCGCCTGCACGTTACGGTACTTTTTCTCTGGACCTGTCGAACGTATCACGCACCGCCTTCTGGCCTCCGCGCATCCGAAGGGGAAGCTGGCTCTTCCTCTCCCCGAGGCTCCCCGGTGTGTGATGGGTCAGTCCCAACTCTGTAGGCTGCCGAGAGACGCGTCTCTGCCTCGCTCGTCCACTGGCCTGGGCATGTCTTTGGAGCGTGCCTTCCGCTAGGAGCGCATCGGGCTCCTTGGATGTGCAGAGTGAGCATTGTGGGCCAATGCGCAAAGCCCTGTCACCTTAGGTCTTCGTGCAACTGCTGCGTGACTAACTCCCTCCCACCTCTCTCTGGCGTTCCCGACTCGTGCCTGTCCGCGGTGGGCATGAGGGTTTCCCGCAGACCTCTGAGAAGCCGTCACTTCATCTCTTTGGGGCTTTGCCTCTCCATCTCACCCCGCATGACCTCGTGGGATCTGTCTGCAGGTCCACGGGTGCTTTCAGATCTCCTCTTGACGTCCAGGGAGGAATGTTTCCTTTCAGACTGTAGGCTGTGCAATGTACAGAATTCAGCCTCCCTCCCTGCCTCCGCCGGTCCTCGCTCCCTCCCTCTCTCCCTCCCCCTCCCTCCCTCCCTGTCCCCAGGCCTCCCTCCTCCTCTGCCCTCCTCTCTCTGTGGCAGCCCCTCCTCTTGCTCCCTGTTCCTCTCCCTGGGCCCACCCTTTCTCCTCCTCTCCTTCTCCGCGCCACTCCTGCTCTTCCCCCGCTCTCTGTCCAGCCCCCCTCCCCCCCCTCCCAGGTTTCTCCGACTCCGGGGATGCGCTGTTTTGGGTGCACTATTTCCTCGGAACCCTCCTTTAGTGTCTTGGGCAAGTTTACAAGAGCTAATTCGGTTTGGCCTGTGGCAGTAAACCCACAGTCTGGGCTGTGCCAGGGACAGGCTCCGAAAATTGTGCTTCTCCCCCGCAGAGGGACGGGCGTTGTTATCCGTGCAGGGTCCCCCGTTTGCGTCGAGAAGTAGAGTTTGAAACGGTGACGCGCTACGGCCCAGAACCCTGCACTTCACCCCAAGGGGGCTCCTCCGGCCTCTTTCCGCTCAAATCCCCCCCTCGTGCCACGGGCGGCCCGACCCATTCCTCTTAGGGACGGGAGGCCCTCCCAGGGCGATGCAACACCAACGCCCTCGGCCTTGCCATCACCCGCTGGGCCTTCCTCCAACCTCATGCAGCGTGCATCGTACACATTCCGGAATGCCTCCGCGCAGCGGACCGGCATGAGGTGTGGGACTGTCGCGAAGGACCTGGTGAGTACCGGAGAAAGGGCAGGGTGTGCTGCCAGTGCTCACTTTGCCATCCCCTCCCTGGCTGGCACTCCACTCAGTGAGAGACAGACCAAGGAAGAACTTGCAGCAGAGCTGGGGCAGCCGAGACAGCCACAGCTCCTCAGGAAGGCGGACAAAAGCAGGCTCCGGGGACCATTAGGCTGGAGCTCGGACATCCCTGGCAGTTATGGTGAGGCGGGAAGGCAGACACAGGGAAAGGGAGCGCGGAAGTCAGACAAGGAGGGAGAAAGCAAAGATGAAGGGCCCGGCAGAGGAAAGTATGGTGGGAGCGAGTCCTAGCAGTGGCTTTAACGAAAGAACACACCCAGAGGTATTACCCTTTAGGCTACGTGGGCGGCCCATTAGCATGCCCCCGCCTCCCAATCGCGGACCTCACCGGGGCTGTGCCAGGGGTTGTGTAAGCACGGAGGTGGCCTCGGACCGTGGCTCCTTGTAAATTTCAGGCCCAATACCTGTGTGCGGTTCCTCTCTTTGTAGGAGAGGCGGGTCGTTGGGGCGGGGAGGTCCCCGCATCCCGGATCCTGCTGGGCGGCCTCCGGACTCCCTCCCGCACCGGGCGGGGAAAGGGGGGAAAGCCATGTGGACAGCCATGTGGCAGTGGTTGGCGCAGCAGCGGATGACTTCAGGGCTTCGCCCCGGCGTGACTAAGAAGGGGCCGGGTGAGGTTTCCGGGCGGCGGGCGGTCACGCTATTGAGCCGCTGGGTTTGAATTCCCCGGTGCCAGTAGCGTGTTCCCAGGGGAACTGACGAGAAGGTGAACACGAGGTTTGTGATAGCAGGGACCCGCCGGGAATGGCCTGGGAGGTGTCAGCGAAGAAGATGGCCAGGGTCCGGGCACGGACGCCACCCCTGAGGAGACGCGCGTGCGGACCGGCTCCCGCGGGGGCGAGGGGCGGGCCGGGTGCGGCCACGCCCACCGCCGTGCCACTGGTGGGGTCCCGGGGCCGGTCAGCGTCCTGGGAGTGAGGCCGGGCTTCCATCCCGCCAAGGCCACAGGCGCACCCCCGCCCCGCCACCCAGACGCCACCCAGACGCCACCGGGCCCCAAGGCTTTGTGCGCATGCGTACCCCAGGCCCGCCGCCTCCGCTGGGTACCGGCCTCCAGCCGTGGGCGCCAGAGCGCCACCTGCCGGCCGCTTGTGGGAGCCGCGTGCTCGCCCCTCCAGCTCCTTCGCTCCGTGGCTTGCCGGGGGTTCGGGTCCACGGCCCCATGGAGAGCCAGGCGGGGTCCGGCGAAGCCGGGGCTGCCCCGGAACCCTGGACCACCTTAGTCCGCTGAGGGGGTCGTGAGGAGGAGGGGGCCCGGTGGGGAGGCAGGCGCCTGGGGCGGGGCGGGGGTGCCGCAGGCCCTAGGTGCGGGGGGCATGGCGGGAGAGGCTGCGCGGGAGGCTGAGGCCCCGCAGCGCAGAGGCGAGGCCGGCGCGGGGGAGGATTTGGTGGTCGTGGGGGAGGATATCATGGCGCTGGCGGAGGTCGTGGCGGCGGAAGACGAGGAGGTGGCACAAGCAGAGCAGGACGAGAAGCTGCAGGAGCTGCGGCAGGAAGGGCCAGGGCTGGGTCCCGATCCAGCCGGGGGCCCCACTGGCCGCGCTGGAGGTTGTTCAGTTGGCGCTCAGCTCTGTGGACGCCCAAGCTACCAGGCCCTACTTGCGCCCCAAGTGCAGGATGAATCAGAAGCGGAGTTCTCACCTGGCTCGCCGGAGGGCCGTCAAATCCAGGGCATCCCAGGCCATATCTTTCCTCCGGCTGGTGGGGCTTGGCTGCTGTGGAGGATCACCGCGAGGAGGGCAGCAGCAGAGCCACGGCCACGGCCATGAGCGCTGGGGGGAAGGGCTCTCCGCCCCCTTGCCGGGTGGGAGTGGGCCCACGATCCCTACAATGCACAGCAGAGGAAGGCGGGGCGCGGCGGGGGTGAGAACGCTGGGGCTGCGACCTGTCCAGAGCCTGTCTGTGCAGAAGCTGCGGGCGGAAGCTTTGGGGCTGCAGCACACTCCCAACAGCCTTGCGGGGTTCAGGGAACACGGGTCAACACGCTTCGACAAGTAGTGTAGCACAAAGCCCGCTTGGCTCAGAGCAGATATTGGAAGGAAACGTTTGCTGGGTACATGGGGCACACGGAGAGGCTGCCCTCCGCCGTTCCCTGTCCTTCAGAGCCTGCGTGGTTTTCCAAATTTGCAAAGATCAGGGCAGACCCACAATGTCGTCCGCTCTCGGGTTGCCAAGCCAGTCAGCGGGCCGCCTCGCTTCGGCAGACCGCGGGAACCCAGACACGGCGCTGCCGGGGTGCTGCAAACTCTGTCTCCACAGGCCCCACACAGCCAGGCCGGGGCCCCAGGCCCAGGCGCCTACCCGCACCTTTCCTCCCTGCCTGTCTCTCCCCCTCTGTGTCCTCGCCCGCCCTCTCCCCCTGTCCTCTCTGCCCTCCCTCTGTGTCCCTTCCTCCTGGTGTGGGGTCTCTCTGTCCCTCTCTCTCTTTTGCTTTCCCCCTGCCCCCACCTACCGCTTTCCCTCCCTCACTCGCTGACTCTGCCAGGACCACGCTTTGGGCCGTGGGCGCGCAGCCGTGCTCCAGGTGACCCGAGCGGCCCCCTCCTGGGCACAGGAGGCCCCTCAAAGTCACGGGGCTTCAGGCAAACACACAAGCAATCCCGGCCGTGACAGTGGGACGGAGCACATCCAGCCGTCCAAAGCAGTGACTGCCTGCAGGCCACACGCGCAGGCCAGGGGGACGTGGGAACAGAGCGCAGTCAGGCCCTCGGCCTTGCCCTGTCGGGGGCAGGCAGCCTCAGAGGTGCTGGAAGCCAAGGGACTCCCCAGGGTGGAGCAGGTGGGAAGAAAGGGCAGGAGCTGACCAGGTTGGGAGGGCGGCAGTGCTTGGCGTTTCCGCACTTTTGCAACTTCGGTCGCTTGCTCTCGGCCGGGAAGGTCCGGGTGGCTCCTGCCTCTCTTTCCGTAGCACGTGCCGGCGAGGCTCCTAGACCCAAGGCAGATCCTGAAACACCCCAAGATATCGGCCGTGACGGGTGACCAGGACAGACACGTGCTCAGCTCCGTGACCCATTTGGAGGTCAGTCCTCGGAGACGGAGGCTGGGGGAGGCCCGGTGGGCGTGGGGTTTGAGCAAGAGGGGGCCGGGCAACGTGGTTCAGTGCCGCAGCCAGGCAAACAGCTCGGGGCACGTAGAAGACACGTTCCCCCTTCCCGTCCTCTTTCTTCGGCGGGGCAGGTGGAGGTACTGGGCCATCCCAAATACCGTTTCAGGTTGATGTTTTCCTTTGGGAGCAACCCCTACTTCCAGAACAAAGTGATCGTTAAGGTGTATCGCCTTAACATTGCCGGTGGGAGAGGGCTTGAGCTTCGAGGATGCTGGTGGCGGGCGGGGGGGGGCACTTGGGAGCGGGAGGGGAGGTGCGCGGGGTCCCCAGCGTGGGGCGGGACCGGCCCAGGAGGGAGACGGGCTGGGAGGTTGAGAGGGAGAGAAGGCGAGAGGGCGTGGGTGCGAGGGGCCTGCTCCCGGCTGTCTGTCATGAGTCCACGGAAGGGCATCATACAGCATGCAAGAGACAGCTGGGTGCGTGCTCAGCCGAGGAATGCAAACGGTTGCCTGCCTTGGACGCATTTGTCTTTGGGGCCAGATAGGCAACCCAGAGTACTTCCATAGTCAAATCCTGCTCTGGTGTTTGTTTGGCATGTACTCTACGGGGATGCCTTATTTCAGGCTAGCAGCTTGACTTAAGGGACTCAGGGACCCGCTTCATTTCGGCAGGCCGGACTCTCCTTAGCATAGAGCCCCGCCTCCCACCTCCATCCCAGCCCCACCCCTCCGGACCCACGGGCTCCTCCTCGCACTCCTTCTCCTTACGTCTTGTGAACATTTTCTGGGTCATTGGTGCCGAACGTCGCCTGCACGTTACGGTACTTTTTCTCTGGACCTGTCGAACGTATCACGCACCGCCTTCTGGCCTCCGCGCATCCGAAGGGGAAGCTGGCTCTTCCTCTCCCCGAGGCTCCCCGGTGTGTGATGGGTCAGTCCCAACTCTGTAGGCTGCCGAGAGACGCGTCTCTGCCTCGCTCGTCCACTGGCCTGGGCATGTCTTTGGAGCGTGCCTTCCGCTAGGAGCGCATCGGGCTCCTTGGATGTGCAGAGTGAGCATTGTGGGCCAATGCGCAAAGCCCTGTCACCTTAGGTCTTCGTGCAACTGCTGCGTGACTAACTCCCTCCCACCTCTCTCTGGCGTTCCCGACTCGTGCCTGTCCGCGGTGGGAAGGAGGGTTTCCCGCAGACCTCTGAGAAGCCGTCACTTCATCTCTTTGGGGCTTTGCCTCTCCATCTCACCCCGCATGACCTCGTGGGATCTGTCTGCAGGTCCACGGGTGCTTTCAGATCTCCTCTTGACGTCCAGGGAGGAATGTTTCCTTTCAGACTGTAGGCTGTGCAATGTACAGAATTCAGCCTCCCTCCCTGCCTCCGCCCGTCTTCGCTCCCTCCCTCTCTCCCTCCCCCTCCCTCCCTCCCTGTCCCCAGGCCTCCCTCCTCCTCTGCCCTCCTCTCTCTGTGGCACCCCCTCCTCTCGCTCCCTGTTCCTCTCCCTGGGCCCACCCTCTCTCCTCCTCTCCTTCTCCGCGCCACTCCTGCTCTTCCCCCGCTCTCTGTCCAGCCCCCCTCCCCCCCCCTCCCAGGTTTCTCCGACTCCGGGGATGCGCTGTTTTGGGTGCACTATTTCCTCGGAACCCTCCTTTAGTGTCTTGGGCAAGTTTACAAGAGCTAATTCGGTTTGGCCTGTGGCAGTAAACCCACAGTCTGGGCTGTGCCAGGGACAGGCTCCGAAAATTGTGCTTCTCCCCCGCAGAGGGCCGGGCGTTGTTTTCCGTGCAGGGTCCCCCGTTTGCGTCGAGAAGTAGAGTTTGAAACGGTGACGCGCTACGGCCCAGAACCCTGCACTTCACCCCAAGGGGGCTCCTCCGGCCTCTTTCCGTTCAAATCCCCCCCTCGTGCCACGGGCGGCCCGACCCATTCCTCTTAGGGACGGGAGGCCCTCCCAGGGCGATGCAACACCAACGCCCTCGGCCTTGCCATCACCCGCTGGGCCTTCCTCCAACCTCATGCAGCGTGCATCGTACACATTCCGGAATGCCTCCGCGCAGCGGACCGGCATGAGGTGTGGGACTGTCGCGAAGGACCTGGTGAGTACCGGAGAAAGGGCAGGGTGTGCTGCCAGTGCTCACTTTGCCATCCCCTCCCTGGCTGGCACTCCACTCAGTGAGAGACAGACCAAGGAAGAACTTGCAGCAGAGCTGGGGCAGCCGAGACAGCCACAGCTCCTCAGGAAGGCGGGCAAAAGCAGGCTCCGGGGACCATTAGGCTGGAGCTCGGACATCCCTGGCAGTTATGGTGAGGCGGGAAGGCAGACACAGGGAAAGGGAGCGCGGAAGTCAGACAAGGAGGGAGAAAGCAAAGATGAAGGGCCCGGCAGAGGAAAGTATGGTGGGAGCGAGTCCTAGCAGTGGCTTTAACGAAAGAACACACCCAGAGGTATTACCCTTTAGGCTACGTGGGCGGCCCATTAGCATGCCCCCGCCTCCCAATCGCGGACCTCACCGGGGCTGTGCCAGTGGTTGTGTAAGCACGGAGGTGGCCTCGGACCGTGGCTCCTTGTAAATTTCAGGCCCAATACCTGTGTGCGGTTCCTCTCTTTGTAGGAGAGGCGGGTCGTTGGGGCGGGGAGGTCCCCGCATCCCGGATCCTGCTGGGCGGCCTCCGGACTCCCTCCGGCACCGGGCGGGGAAAGGGGGGAAAGCCATGTGGACAGCCATGTGGCAGTGGTTGGCGCAGCAGCGGATGACTTCAGGGCTTCGCCCCGGCGTGACTAAGAAGGGGCCGGGTGAGGTTTCCGGGCGGCGGGCGGTCACGCTATTGAGCCGCTGGGTTTGAATTCCCCGGTGCCAGTAGCGTGTTCCCAGGGGAACTGACGAGAAGGTGAACACGAGGTTTGTGATAGCAGGGACCCGCCGGGAATGGCCTGGGAGGTGTCAGCGAAGAAGATGGCCAGGGTCCGGGCACGGACGCCACCCCTGAGGAGACGCGCGTGCGGACCGGCTCCCGCGGGGGCGAGGGGCGGGCCGGGTGCGGCCACGCCCACCGCCGTGCCACTGGTGGGGTCCCGGGGCCGGTCAGCGTCCTGGGCGTGAGGCCGGGCTTCCATCCCGCCAAGGCCACAGGCGCACCCCCGCCCCGCCACCCAGACGCCACCCAGACGCCACCGGGCCCCAAGGCTTTGTGCGCATGCGTACCCCAGGCCCGCCGCCTCCGCTGGGTACCGGCCTCCAGCCGTGGGCGCCAGAGCGCCACCTGCCGGCCGCTTGTGGGAGCCGCGTGCTCGCCCCTCCAGCTCCTTCGCTCCGTGGCTTGCCGGGGGTTCGGGTCCACGGCCCCATGGAGAGCCAGGCGGGGTCCGGCGAAGCCGGGGCTGCCCCGGAACCCTGGACCACCTTAGTCCGCTGAGGGGGTCGTGAGGAGGAGGGGGCCCGGTGGGGAGGCAGGCGCCTGGGGCGGGGCGGGGGTGCCGCAGGCCCTAGGTGCGGGGGGCATGGCGGCAGAGGCTGCGCGGGAGGCTGAGGCCCCGCAGCGCAGAGGCGAGGCCGGCGCGGGGGAGGATTTGGTGGTCGTGGGGGAGGATATCATGGCGCTGGCGGAGGTCGTGGCGGCGGAAGACGAGGAGGTGGCACAAGCAGAGCAGGACGAGAAGCTGCAGGAGCTGCGGCAGGAAGGGCCAGGGCTGGGTCCCGATCCAGCCGGGGGCCCCACTGGCCGCGCTGGAGGTTGTTCAGTTGGCGCTCAGCTCTGTGGACGCCCAAGCTACCAGGCCCTACTTGCGCCCCAAGTGCAGGATGAATCAGAAGCGGACTTCTCACCTGGCTCGCCGGAGGGCCGTCATATCCAGGGCATCCCAGGCCATATCTTTCCTCCGGCTGGTGGGGCTTGGCTGCTGTGGAGGATCACCGCGAGGAGGGCAGCAGCAGAGCCACGGCCACGGCCATGAGCGCTGGGGGGAAGGGCTCTCCGCCCCCTTGCCGGGTGGGAGTGGGCCCACGATCCCTACAATGCACAGCAGAGGAAGGCGGGGCGCGGCGGGGGTGAGAACGCTGGGGCTGCGACCTGTCCAGAGCCTGTCTGTGCAGAAGCTGCGGGCGGAAGCTTTGGGGCTGCAGCACACTCCCAACAGCCTTGCGGGGTTCAGGGAACACGGGTCAACACGCTTCGACAAGTAGTGTAGCACAAAGCCCGCTTGGCTCAGAGCAGATATTGGAAGGAAACGTTTGCTGGGTACATGGGGCACACGGAGAGGCTGCCCTCCGCCGTTCCCTGTCCTTCAGAGCCTGCGTGGTTTTCCAAATTTGCAAAGATCAGGGCAGACCCACAATGTCGTCCGCTCTCGGGTTGCCAAGCCAGTCAGCGGGCCGCCTCGCTTCGGCAGACCGCGGGAACCCAGACACGGCGCTGCCGGGGTGCTGCAAACTCTGTCTCCACAGGCCCCACACAGCCAGGCCGGGGCCCCAGGCCCAGGCGCCTACCCGCACCTTTCCTCCCTGCCTGTCTCTCCCCCTCTGTGTCCTCGCCCGCCCTCTCCCCCTGTCCTCTCTGCCCTCCCTCTGTGTCCCTTCCTCCTGGTGTGGGGTCTCTCTGTCCCTCTCTCTCTTTTGCTTTCCCCCTGCCCCCACCTACCGCTTTCCCTCCCTCACTCGCTGACTCTGCCAGGACCACGCTTTGGGCCGTGGGCGCGCAGCCGTGCTCCAGGTGACCCGAGCGGCCCCCTCCTGGGCACAGGAGGCCCCTCAAAGTCACGGGGCTTCAGGCAAACACACAAGCAATCCCGGCCGTGACAGTGGGACGGAGCACATCCAGCCGTCCAAAGCAGTGACTGCCTGCAGGCCACACGCGCAGGCCAGGGGGACGTGGGAACAGAGCGCAGTCAGGCCCTCGGCCTTGCCCTGTCGGGGGCAGGCAGCCTCAGAGGTGCTGGAAGCCAAGGGACTCCCCAGGGTGGAGCAGGTGGGAAGAAAGGGCAGGAGCTGACCAGGTTGGGAGGGCGGCAGTGCTTGGCGTTTCCGCACTTTTGCAACTTCGGTCGCTTGCTCTCAGCCGGGAAGGTCCGGGTGGCTCCTGCCTCTCTTTCCGTAGCACGTGCCGGCGAGGCTCCTAGACCCAAGGCAGATCCTGAAACACCCCAAGATATCGGCCGTGACGGGTGACCAGGACAGACACGTGCTCAGCTCCATGACCCATTTGGAGGTCAGTCCTGGGAGACGGAGGCTGGGGGAGGCCCGGTGGGCGTGGGGTTTGAGCAGGAGGGGGCCGGGCAACGTGGTTCAGTGCCGCAGGCAGGCAAACATCTCCGGGCACCTAGAAGACACGTTCCCCCTTCCGGTCCTCTTTCTTCGGCGGGGCAGTTGGAGGTACTGGGCCATCCCAAATACCGCTGCAGGTTGATGTTTTCCTTTGGGAGCAACCCGTACTTCCAGAACAAAGTGATCTTTAAGGTGTATCGCCTTAACATTGCCGGTGGGAGAGGGCTTGAGCTTCGAGGATGCTGGTGGCGGGCGGGGGGGGGCACTTGGGAGCGGGAGGGGAGGTGCGCGGGGTCCCCAGCGTGGGGCGGGACCGGCCCAGGAGGGAGACGGGCTGGGAGGTTGAGAGGGAGAGAAGGCGAGAGGGCGTGGGTGCGAGGGGCCTGCTCCCGGCTGTCTGTCATGAGTCCACGGAAGGGCATCATACAGCATGCAAGAGACAGCTGGGTGCGTGCTCAGCCGAGGAATGCAAACGGTTGCCTGCCTTGGACGCATTTGTCTTTGGGGCCAGATAGGCAACCCAGAGTACTTCCATAGTCAAATCCTGCTCTGGTGTTTGTTTGGCATGTACTCTACGGGGATGCCTTATTTCAGGCTAGCAGCTTGACTTAAGGGACTCAGGGACCCGCTTCATTTCGGCAGGCCGGACTCTCCTTAGCATAGAGCCCCGCCTCCCACCTCCATCCCAGCCCCACCCCTCCGGACCCACGGGCTCCTCCTCGCACTCCTTCTCCTTACGTCTTGTGAACATTTTCTGGGTCATTGGTGCCGAACGTCGCCTGCACGTTACGGTACGTTTTCTCTGGACCTGTCGAACGTATCACGCACCGCCTTCTGGCCTCCGCGCATCCGAAGGGGAAGCTGGCTCTTCCTCTCCCCGAGGCTCCCCGGTGTGTGATGGGTCAGTCCCAACTCTGTAGGCTGCCGAGAGACGCGTCTCTGCCTCGCTCGTCCACTGGCCTGGGCATGTCTTTGGAGCGTGCCTTCCGCTAGGAGCGCATCGGGCTCCTTGGATGTGCAGAGTGAGCATTGTGGGCCAATGCGCAAAGCCCTGTCACCTTAGGTCTTCGTGCAACTGCTGCGTGACTAACTCCCTCCCACCTCTCTCTGGCGTTCCCGACTCGTGCCTGTCCGCGGTGGGCATGAGGGTTTCCCGCAGACCTCTGAGAAGCCGTCACTTCATCTCTTTGGGGCTTTGCCTCTCCATCTCACCCCGCATGACCTCGTGGGATCTGTCTGCAGGTCCACGGGTGTTTTCAGATCTCCTCTTGACGTCCAGGGAGGAATGTTTCCTTTCAGACTGTAGGCTGTGCAATGTACAGAATTCAGCCTCCCTCCCTGCCTCCGCCGGTCCTCGCTCCCTCCCTCTCTCCCTCCCCCTCCCTCCCTCCCTGTCCCCAGGCCTCCCTCCTCCTCTGCCCTCCTCTCTCTGTGGCAGCCCCTCCTCTTGCTCCCTGTTCCTCTCCCTGGGCCCACCCTTTCTCCTCCTCTCCTTCTCCGCGCCACTCCTGCTCTTCCCCCGCTCTCTGTCCAGCCCCCCTCCCCCCCCTCCCAGGTTTCTCCGACTCCGGGGATGCGCTGTTTTGGGTGCACTATTTCCTCGGAACCCTCCTTTAGTGTCTTGGGCAAGTTTACAAGAGCTAATTCGGTTTGGCCTGTGGCAGTAAACCCACAGTCTGGGCTGTGCCAGGGACAGGCTCCGAAAATTGTGCTTCTCCCCCGCAGAGGGCCGGGCGTTGTTATCCGTGCAGGGTCCCCCGTTTGCGTCGAGAAGTAGAGTTTGAAACGGTGACGCGCTACGGCCCAGAACCCTGCACTTCACCCCAAGGGGGCTCCTCCGGCCTCTTTCCGCTCAAATCCCCCCCTCGTGCCACGGGCGGCCCGACCCATTCCTCTTAGGGACGGGAGGCCCTCCCAGGGCGATGCAACACCAACGCCCTCGGCCTTGCCATCACCCGCTGGGCCTTCCTCCAACCTCATGCAGCGTGCATCGTACACATTCCGGAATGCCTCCGCGCAGCGGACCGGCATGAGGTGTGGGACTGTCGCGAAGGACCTGGTGAGTACCGGAGAAAGGGCAGGGTGTGCTGCCAGTGCTCACTTTGCCATCCCCTCCCTGGCTGGCACTCCACTCAGTGAGAGACAGACCAAGGAAGAACTTGCAGCAGAGCTGGGGCAGCCGAGACAGCCACAGCTCCTCAGGAAGGCGGACAAAAGCAGGCTCCGGGGACCATTAGGCTGGAGCTCGGACATCCCTGGCAGTTATGGTGAGGCGGGAAGGCAGACACAGGGAAAGGGAGCGCGGAAGTCAGACAAGGAGGGAGAAAGCAAAGATGAAGGGCCCGGCAGAGGAAAGTATGGTGGGAGCGAGTCCTAGCAGTGGCTTTAACGAAAGAACACACCCAGAGGTATTACCCTTTAGGCTACGTGGGCGGCCCATTAGCATGCCCCCGCCTCCCAATCGCGGACCTCACCGGGGCTGTGCCAGGGGTTGTGTAAGCACGGAGGTGGCCTCGGACCGTGGCTCCTTGTAAATTTCAGGCCCAATACCTGTGTGCGGTTCCTCTCTTTGTAGGAGAGGCGGGTCGTTGGGGCGGGGAGGTCCCCGCATCCCGGATCCTGCTGGGCGGCCTCCGGACTCCCTCCCGCACCGGGCGGGGAAAGGGGGGAAAGCCATGTGGACAGCCATGTGGCAGTGGTTGGCGCAGCAGCGGATGACTTCAGGGCTTCGCCCCGGCGTGACTAAGAAGGGGCCGGGTGAGGTTTCCGGGCGGCGGGCGGTCACGCTATTGAGCCGCTGGGTTTGAATTCCCCGGTGCCAGTAGCGTGTTCCCAGGGGAACTGACGAGAAGGTGAACACGAGGTTTGTGATAGCAGGGACCCGCCGGGAATGGCCTGGGAGGTGTCAGCGAAGAAGATGGCCAGGGTCCGGGCACGGACGCCACCCCTGAGGAGACGCGCGTGCGGACCGGCTCCCGCGGGGGCGAGGGGCGGGCCGGGTGCGGCCACGCCCACCGCCGTGCCACTGGTGGGGTCCCGGGGCCGGTCAGCGTCCTGGGCGTGAGGCCGGGCTTCCATCCCGCCAAGGCCACAGGCGCACCCCCGCCCCGCCACCCAGACGCCACCCAGACGCCACCGGGCCCCAAGGCTTTGTGCGCATGCGTCCCCCAGGCCCGCCGCCTCCGCTGGGTACCGGCCTCCAGCCGTGGGCGCCAGAGCGCCACCTGCCGGCCGCTTGTGGGAGCCGCGTGCTCGCCCCTCCAGCTCCTTCGCTCCGTGGCTTGCCGGGGGTTCGGGTCCACGGCCCCATGGAGAGCCAGGCGGGGTCCGGCGAAGCCGGGGCTGCCCCGGAACCCTGGACCACCTTAGTCCGCTGAGGGGGTCGTGAGGAGGAGGGGGCCCGGTGGGGAGGCAGGCGCCTGGGGCGGGGCGGGGGTGCCGCAGGCCCTAGGTGCGGGGGGCATGGCGGCAGAGGCTGCGCGGGAGGCTGAGGCCCCGCAGCGCAGAGGCGAGGCCGGCGCGGGGGAGGATTTGGTGGTCGTGGGGGAGGATATCATGGCGCTGGCGGAGGTCGTGGCGGCGGAAGACGAGGAGGTGGCACAAGCAGAGCAGGACGAGAAGCTGCAGGAGCTGCGGCAGGAAGGGCCAGGGCTGGGTCCCGATCCAGCCGGGGGCCCCACTGGCCGCGCTGGAGGTTGTTCAGTTGGCGCTCAGCTCTGTGGACGCCCAAGCTACCAGGCCCTACTTGCGCCCCAAGTGCAGGATGAATCAGAAGCGGAGTTCTCACCTGGCTCGCCGGAGGGCCGTCAAATCCAGGGCATCCCAGGCCATATCTTTCCTCCGGCTGGTGGGGCTTGGCTGCTGTGGAGGATCACCGCGAGGAGGGCAGCAGCAGAGCCACGGCCACGGCCATGAGCGCTGGGGGGAAGGGCTCTCCGCCCCCTTGCCGGGTGGGAGTGGGCCCACGATCCCTACAATGCACAGCAGAGGAAGGCGGGGCGCGGCGGGGGTGAGAACGCTGGGGCTGCGACCTGTCCAGAGCCTGTCTGTGCAGAAGCTGCGGGCGGAAGCTTTGGGGCTGCAGCACACTCCCAACAGCCTTGCGGGGTTCAGGGAACACGGGTCAACACGCTTCGACAAGTAGTGTAGCACAAAGCCCGCTTGGCTCAGAGCAGATATTGGAAGGAAACGTTTGCTGGGTACATGGGGCACACGGAGAGGCTGCCCTCCGCCGTTCCCTGTCCTTCAGAGCCTGCGTGGTTTTCCAAATTTGCAAAGATCAGGGCAGACCCACAATGTCGTCCGCTCTCGGGTTGCCAAGCCAGTCAGCGGGCCGCCTCGCTTCGGCAGACCGCGGGAACCCAGACACGGCGCTGCCGGGGTGCTGCAAACTCTGTCTCCACAGGCCCCACACAGCCAGGCCGGGGCCCCAGGCCCAGGCGCCTACCCGCACCTTTCCTCCCTGCCTGTCTCTCCCCCTCTGTGTCCTCGCCCGCCCTCTCCCCCTGTCCTCTCTGCCCTCCCTCTGTGTCCCTTCCTCCTGGTGTGGGGTCTCTCTGTCCCTCTCTCTCTTTTGCTTTCCCCCTGCCCCCACCTACCGCTTTCCCTCCCTCACTCGCTGACTCTGCCAGGACCACGCTTTGGGCCGTGGGCGCGCAGCCGTGCTCCAGGTGACCCGAGCGGCCCCCTCCTGGGCACAGGAGGCCCCTCAAAGTCACGGGGCTTCAGGCAAACACACAAGCAATCCCGGCCGTGACAGTGGGACGGAGCACATCCAGCCGTCCAAAGCAGTGACTGCCTGCAGGCCACACGCGCAGGCCAGGGGGACGTGGGAACAGAGCGCAGTCAGGCCCTCGGCCTTGCCCTGTCGGGGGCAGGCAGCCTCAGAGGTGCTGGAAGCCAAGGGACTCCCCAGGGTGGAGCAGGTGGGAAGAAAGGGCAGGAGCTGACCAGGTTGGGAGGGCGGCAGTGCTTGGCGTTTCCGCACTTTTGCAACTTCGGTGGCTTGCTCTCAGCCGGGAAGGTCCGGGTGGCTCCTGCCTCTCTTTCCGTAGCACGTGCCGGCGAGGCTCCTAGACCCAAGGCAGATCCTGAAACACCCCAAGATATCGGCCGTGACGGGTGACCAGGACAGACACGTGCTCAGCTCCATGACCCATTTGGAGGTCAGTCCTGGGAGACGGAGGCTGGGGGAGGCCCGGTGGGCGTGGGGTTTGAGCAGGAGGGGGCCGGGCAACGTGGTTCAGTGCCGCAGGCAGGCAAACATCTCCGGGCACCTAGAAGACACGTTCCCCCTTCCGGTCCTCTTTCTTCGGCGGGGCAGTTGGAGGTACTGGGCCATCCCAAATACCGCTGCAGGTTGATGTTTTCCTTTGGGAGCAACCCGTACTTCCAGAACAAAGTGATCGTTAAGGTGTATCGCCTTAACATTGCCGGTGGGAGAGGGCTTGAGCTTGGAGGATGCTGGTGGCGGGAGGGTGTGGGCACTTGGGAGCGGGAGGGGAGGTGCGCGGGGTCCCCAGCGTGGGGCGGGACCGGCCCAGGAGGGAGACGGGCTGGGAGGTTGAGAGGGAGAGAAGGCGAGAGGGCGTGGGTGCGAGGGGCCTGCTCCCGGCTGTCTGTCATGAGTCCACGGAAGGGCATCATACAGCATGCAAGAGACAGCTGGGTGCGTGCTCAGCCGAGGAATGCAAACGGTTGCCTGCCTTGGACGCATTTGTCTTTGGGGCCAGATAGGCAACCCAGAGTACTTCCATAGTCAAATCCTGCTCTGGTGTTTGTTTGGCATGTACTCTACGGGGATGCCTTATTTCAGGCTAGCAGCTTGACTTAAGGGACTCAGGGACCCGCTTCATTTCGGCAGGCCGGACTCTCCTTAGCATAGAGCCCCGCCTCCCACCTCCATCCCAGCCCCACCCCTCCGGACCCACGGGCTCCTCCTCGCACTCCTTCTCCTTACGTCTTGTGAACATTTTCTGGGTCATTGGTCCCGAACGTCGCCTGCACGTTACGGTACGTTTTCTCTGGACCTGTCGAACGTATCACGCACCGCCTTCTGGCCTCCGCGCATCCGAAGGGGAAGCTGGCTCTTCCTCTCCCCGAGGCTCCCCGGTGTGTGATGGGTCAGTCCCAACTCTGTAGGCTGCCGAGAGACGCGTCTCTGCCTCGCTCGTCCACTGGCCTGGGCATGTCTTTGGAGCGTGCCTTCCGCTAGGAGCGCATCGGGCTCCTTGGATGTGCAGAGTGAGCATTGTGGGCCAATGCGCAAAGCCCTGTCACCTTAGGTCTTCGTGCAACTGCTGCGTGACTAACTCCCTCCCACCTCTCTCTGGCGTTCCCGACTCGTGCCTGTCCGCGGTGGGCATGAGGGTTTCCCGCAGACCTCTGAGAAGCCGTCACTTCATCTCTTTGGGGCTTTGCCTCTCCATCTCACCCCGCATGACCTCGTGGGATCTGTCTGCAGGTCCACGGGTGTTTTCAGATCTCCTCTTGACGTCCAGGGAGGAATGTTTCCTTTCAGACTGTAGGCTGTGCAATGTACAGAATTCAGCCTCCCTCCCTGCCTCCGCCGGTCCTCGCTCCCTCCCTCTCTCCCTCCCCCTCCCTCCCTCCCTGTCCCCAGGCCTCCCTCCTCCTCTGCCCTCCTCTCTCTGTGGCAGCCCCTCCTCTTGCTCCCTGTTCCTCTCCCTGGGCCCACCCTTTCTCCTCCTCTCCTTCTCCGCGCCACTCCTGCTCTTCCCCCGCTCTCTGTCCAGCCCCCCTCCCCCCCCTCCCAGGTTTCTCCGACTCCGGGGATGCGCTGTTTTGGGTGCACTATTTCCTCGGAACCCTCCTTTAGTGTCTTGGGCAAGTTTACAAGAGCTAATTCGGTTTGGCCTGTGGCAGTAAACCCACAGTCTGGGCTGTGCCAGGGACAGGCTCCGAAAATTGTGCTTCTCCCCCGCGGAGGGCCGGGCGTTGTTATCCGTGCAGGGTCCCCCGTTTGCGTCGAGAAGTAGAGTTTGAAACGGTGACGCGCTACGGCCCAGAACCCTGCACTTCACCCCAAGGGGGCTCCTCCGGCCTCTTTCCGCTCAAATCCCCCCCTCCTGCCACGGGCGGCCCGACCCATTCCTCTTAGGGACGGGAGGCCCTCCCAGGGCGATGCAACACCAACGCCCTCGGCCTTGCCATCACCCGCTGGGCCTTCCTCCAACCTCATGCAGCGTGCATCGTACACATTCCGGAATGCCTCCGCGCAGCGGACCGGCATGAGGTGTGGGACTGTCGCGAAGGACCTGGTGAGTACCGGAGAAAGGGCAGGGTGTGCTGCCAGTGCTCACTTTGCCATCCCCTCCCTGGCTGGCACTCCACTCAGTGAGAGACAGACCAAGGAAGAACTTGCAGCAGAGCTGGGGCAGCCGAGACAGCCACAGCTCCTCAGGAAGGCGGACAAAAGCAGGCTCCGGGGACCATTAGGCTGGAGCTCGGACATCCCTGGCAGTTATGGTGAGGCGGGAAGGCAGACACAGGGAAAGGGAGCGCGGAAGTCAGACAAGGAGGGAGAAAGCAAAGATGAAGGGCCCGGCAGAGGAAAGTATGGTGGGAGCGAGTCCTAGCAGTGGCTTTAACGAAAGAACACACCCAGAGGTATTACCCTTTAGGCTACGTGGGCGGCCCATTAGCATGCCCCCGCCTCCCAATCGCGGACCTCACCGGGGCTGTGCCAGGGGTTGTGTAAGCACGGAGGTGGCCTCGGACCGTGGCTCCTTGTAAATTTCAGGCCCAATACCTGTGTGCGGTTCCTCTCTTTGTAGGAGAGGCGGGTCGTTGGGGCGGGGAGGTCCCCGCATCCCGGATCCTGCTGGGCGGCCTCCGGACTCCCTCCCGCACCGGGCGGGGAAAGGGGGGAAAGCCATGTGGACAGCCATGTGGCAGTGGTTGGCGCAGCAGCGGATGACTTCAGGGCTTCGCCCCGGCGTGACTAAGAAGGGGCCGGGTGAGGTTTCCGGGCGGCGGGCGGTCACGCTATTGAGCCGCTGGGTTTGAATTCCCCGGTGCCAGTAGCGTGTTCCCAGGGGAACTGACGAGAAGGTGAACACGAGGTTTGTGATAGCAGGGACCCGCCGGGAATGGCCTGGGAGGTGTCAGCGAAGAAGATGGCCAGGGTCCGGGCACGGACGCCACCCCTGAGGAGACGCGCGTGCGGACCGGCTCCCGCGGGGGCGAGGGGCGGGCCGGGTGCGGCCACGCCCACCGCCGTGCCACTGGTGGGGTCCCGGGGCCGGTCAGCGTCCTGGGCGTGAGGCCGGGCTTCCATCCCGCCAAGGCCACAGGCGCACCCCCGCCCCGCCACCCAGACGCCACCCAGACGCCACCGGGCCCCAAGGCTTTGTGCGCATGCGTACCCCAGGCCCGCCGCCTCCGCTGGGTACCGGCCTCCAGCCGTGGGCGCCAGAGCGCCACCTGCCGGCCGCTTGTGGGAGCCGCGTGCTCGCCCCTCCAGCTCCTTCGCTCCGTGGCTTGCCGGGGGTTCGGGTCCACGGCCCCATGGAGAGCCAGGCGGGGTCCGGCGAAGCCGGGGCTGCCCCGGAACCCTGGACCACCTTAGTCCGCTGAGGGGGTCGTGAGGAGGAGGGGGCCCGGTGGGGAGGCAGGCGCCTGGGGCGGGGCGGGGGTGCCGCAGGCCCTAGGTGCGGGGGGCATGGCGGCAGAGGCTGCGCGGGAGGCTGAGGCCCCGCAGCGCAGAGGCGAGGCCGGCGCGGGGGAGGATTTGGTGGTCGTGGGGGAGGATATCATGGCGCTGGCGGAGGTCGTGGCGGCGGAAGACGAGGAGGTGGCACAAGCAGAGCAGGACGAGAAGCTGCAGGAGCTGCGGCAGGAAGGGCCAGGGCTGGGTCCCGATCCAGCCGGGGGCCCCACTGGCCGCGCTGGAGGTTGTTCAGTTGGCGCTCAGCTCTGTGGACGCCCAAGCTACCAGGCCCTACTTGCGCCCCAAGTGCAGGATGAATCAGAAGCGGACTTCTCACCTGGCTCGCCGGAGGGCCGTCATATCCAGGGCATCCCAGGCCATATCTTTCCTCCGGCTGGTGGGGCTTGGCTGCTGTGGAGGATCACCGCGAGGAGGGCAGCAGCAGAGCCACGGCCACGGCCATGAGCGCTGGGGGGAAGGGCTCTCCGCCCCCTTGCCGGGTGGGAGTGGGCCCACGATCCCTACAATGCACAGCAGAGGAAGGCGGGGCGCGGCGGGGGTGAGAACGCTGGGGCTGCGACCTGTCCAGAGCCTGTCTGTGCAGAAGCTGCGGGCGGAAGCTTTGGGGCTGCAGCACACTCCCAACAGCCTTGCGGGGTTCAGGGAACACGGGTCAACACGCTTCGACAAGTAGTGTAGCACAAAGCCCGCTTGGCTCAGAGCAGATATTGGAAGGAAACGTTTGCTGGGTACATGGGGCACACGGAGAGGCTGCCCTCCGCCGTTCCCTGTCCTTCAGAGCCTGCGTGGTTTTCCAAATTTGCAAAGATCAGGGCAGACCCACAATGTCGTCCGCTCTCGGGTTGCCAAGCCAGTCAGCGGGCCGCCTCGCTTCGGCAGACCGCGGGAACCCAGACACGGCGCTGCCGGGGTGCTGCAAACTCTGTCTCCACAGGCCCCACACAGCCAGGCCGGGGCCCCAGGCCCAGGCGCCTACCCGCACCTTTCCTCCCTGCCTGTCTCTCCCCCTCTGTGTCCTCGCCCGCCCTCTCCCCCTGTCCTCTCTGCCCTCCCTCTGTGTCCCTTCCTCCTGGTGTGGGGTCTCTCTGTCCCTCTCTCTCTTTTGCTTTCCCCCTGCCCCCACCTACCGCTTTCCCTCCCTCACTCGCTGACTCTGCCAGGACCACGCTTTGGGCCGTGGGCGCGCAGCCGTGCTCCAGGTGACCCGAGCGGCCCCCTCCTGGGCACAGGAGGCCCCTCAAAGTCACGGGGCTTCAGGCAAACACACAAGCAATCCCGGCCGTGACAGTGGGACGGAGCACATCCAGCCGTCCAAAGCAGTGACTGCCTGCAGGCCACACGCGCAGGCCAGGGGGACGTGGGAACAGAGCGCAGTCAGGCCCTCGGCCTTGCCCTGTCGGGGGCAGGCAGCCTCAGAGGTGCTGGAAGCCAAGGGACTCCCCAGGGTGGAGCAGGTGGGAAGAAAGGGCAGGAGCTGACCAGGTTGGGAGGGCGGCAGTGCTTGGCGTTTCCGCACTTTTGCAACTTCGGTCGCTTGCTCTCAGCCGGGAAGGTCCGGGTGGCTCCTGCCTCTCTTTCCGTAGCACGTGCCGGCGAGGCTCCTAGACCCAAGGCAGATCCTGAAACACCCCAAGATATCGGCCGTGACGGGTGACCAGGACAGACACGTGCTCAGCTCCGTGACCCATTTGGAGGTCAGTCCTCGGAGACGGAGGCTGGGGGAGGCCCGGTGGGCGTGGGGTTTGAGCAGGAGGGGGCCGGGCAACGTGGTTCAGTGCCGCAGCCAGGCAAACAGCTCGGGGCACCTAGAAGACACGTTCCCCCTTCCCGTCCTCTTTCTTCGGCGCGGCAGGTGGAGGTACTGGGCCATCCCAAATACCTTTTCAGGTTGATGTTTTCCTTTGGGAGCAACCCGTACTTCCAGAACAAAGTGATCTTTAAGGTGTATCGCCTTAACATTGCCGGTGGGAGAGGGCTTGAGCTTCGAGGATGCTGTTGGCGGGCGGGGGGGGGCACTTGGGAGCGGGAGGGGAGGTGCGCGGGGTCCCCAGCGTGGGGCGGGACCGGCCCAGGAGGGAGACGGGCTGGGAGGTTGAGAGGGAGAGAAGGCGAGAGGGCGTGGGTGCGAGGGGCCTGCTCCCGGCTGTCTGTCATGAGTCCACGGAAGGGCATCATACAGCATGCAAGAGACAGCTGGGTGCGTGCTCAGCCGAGGAATGCAAACGGTTGCCTGCCTTGGACGCATTTGTCTTTGGGGCCAGATAGGCAACCCAGAGTACTTCCATAGTCAAATCCTGCTCTGGTGTTTGTTTGGCATGTACTCTACGGGGATGCCTTATTTCAGGCTAGCAGCTTGACTTAAGGGACTCAGGGACCCGCTTCATTTCGGCAGGCCGGACTCTCCTTAGCATAGAGCCCCGCCTCCCACCTCCATCCCAGCCCCACCACTCCGGACCCACGGGCTCCTCCTCGCACTCCTTCTCCTTACGTCTTGTGAACATTTTCTGGGTCATTGGTGCCGAACGTCGCCTGCACGTTACGGTACGTTTTCTCTGGACCTGTCGAACGTATCACGCACCGCCTTCTGGCCTCCGCGCATCCGAAGGGGAAGCTGGCTCTTCCTCTCCCCGAGGCTCCCCGGTGTGTGATGGGTCAGTCCCAACTCTGTAGGCTGCCGAGAGACGCGTCTCTGCCTCGCTCGTCCACTGGCCTGGGCATGTCTTTGGAGCGTGCCTTCCGCTAGGAGCGCATCGGGCTCCTTGGATGTGCAGAGTGAGCATTGTGGGCCAATGCGCAAAGCCCTGTCACCTTAGGTCTTCGTGCAACTGCTGCGTGACTAACTCCCTCCCACCTCTCTCTGGCGTTCCCGACTCGTGCCTGTCCGCGGTGGGCATGAGGGTTTCCCGCAGACCTCTGAGAAGCCGTCACTTCATCTCTTTGGGGCTTTGCCTCTCCATCTCACCCCGCATGACCTCGTGGGATCTGTCTGCAGGTCCACGGGTGTTTTCAGATCTCCTCTTGACGTCCAGGGAGGAATGTTTCCTTTCAGACTGTAGGCTGTGCAATGTACAGAATTCAGCCTCCCTCCCTGCCTCCGCCGGTCCTCGCTCCCTCCCTCTCTCCCTCCCCCTCCCTCCCTCACTGTCCCCAGGCCTCCCTCCTCCTCTGCCCTCCTCTCTCTGTGGCAGCCCCTCCTCTCGCTCCCTGTTCCTCTCCCTGGGCCCACCCTCTCTCCTCCTCTCCTTCTCCGCGCCACTCCTGCTCTTCCCCCGCTCTCTGTCCAGCCCCCCTCCCCCCCCTCCCAGGTTTCTCCGACTCCGGGGATGCGCTGTTTTGGGTGCACTATTTCCTCGGAACCCTCCTTTAGTGTCTTGGGCAAGTTTACAAGAGCTAATTCGGTTTGGCCTGTGGCAGTAAACCCACAGTCTGGGCTGTGCCAGGGACAGGCTCCGAAAATTGTGCTTCTCCCCCGCAGAGGGCCGGGCGTTGTTATCCGTGCAGGGTCCCCCGTTTGCGTCGAGAAGTAGAGTTTGAAACGGTGACGCGCTACGGCCCAGAACCCTGCACTTCACCCCAAGGGGGCTCCTCCGGCCTCTTTCCGCTCAAATCCCCCCCTCCTGCCACGGGCGGCCCGACCCATTCCTCTTAGGGACGGGAGGCCCTCCCAGGGCGATGCAACACCAACGCCCTCGGCCTTGCCATCACCCGCTGGGCCTTCCTCCAACCTCATGCAGCGTGCATCGTACACATTCCGGAATGCCTCCGCGCAGCGGACCGGCATGAGGTGTGGGACTGTCGCGAAGGACCTGGTGAGTACCGGAGAAAGGGCAGGGTGTGCTGCCAGTGCTCACTTTGCCATCCCCTCCCTGGCTGGCACTCCACTCAGTGAGAGACAGACCAAGGAAGAACTTGCAGCAGAGCTGGGGCAGCCGAGACAGCCACAGCTCCTCAGGAAGGCGGACAAAAGCAGGCTCCGGGGACCATTAGGCTGGAGCTCGGACATCCCTGGCAGTTATGGTGAGGCGGGAAGGCAGACACAGGGAAAGGGAGCGCGGAAGTCAGACAAGGAGGGAGAAAGCAAAGATGAAGGGCCCGGCAGAGGAAAGTATGGTGGGAGCGAGTCCTAGCAGTGGCTTTAACGAAAGAACACACCCAGAGGTATTACCCTTTAGGCTACGTGGGCGGCCCATTAGCATGCCCCCGCCTCCCAATCGCGGACCTCACCGGGGCTGTGCCAGGGGTTGTGTAAGCACGGAGGTGGCCTCGGACCGTGGCTCCTTGTAAATTTCAGGCCCAATACCTGTGTGCGGTTCCTCTCTTTGTAGGAGAGGCGGGTCGTTGGGGCGGGGAGGTCCCCGCATCCCGGATCCTGCTGGGCGGCCTCCGGACTCCCTCCCGCACCGGGCGGGGAAAGGGGGGAAAGCCATGTGGACAGCCATGTGGCAGTGGTTGGCGCAGCAGCGGATGACTTCAGGGCTTCGCCCCGGCGTGACTAAGAAGGGGCCGGGTGAGGTTTCCGGGCGGCGGGCGGTCACGCTATTGAGCCGCTGGGTTTGAATTCCCCGGTGCCAGTAGCGTGTTCCCAGGGGAACTGACGAGAAGGTGAACACGAGGTTTGTGATAGCAGGGACCCGCCGGGAATGGCCTGGGAGGTGTCAGCGAAGAAGATGGCCAGGGTCCGGGCACGGACGCCACCCCTGAGGAGACGCGCGTGCGGACCGGCTCCCGCGGGGGCGAGGGGCGGGCCGGGTGCGGCCACGCCCACCGCCGTGCCACTGGTGGGGTCCCGGGGCCGGTCAGCGTCCTGGGCGTGAGGCCGGGCTTCCATCCCGCCAAGGCCACAGGCGCACCCCCGCCCCGCCACCCAGACGCCACCCAGACGCCACCGGGCCCCAAGGCTTTGTGCGCATGCGTCCCCCAGGCCCGCCGCCTCCGCTGGGTACCGGCCTCCAGCCGTGGGCGCCAGAGCGCCACCTGCCGGCCGCTTGTGGGAGCCGCGTGCTCGCCCCTCCAGCTCCTTCGCTCCGTGGCTTGCCGGGGGTTCGGGTCCACGTCCCCATGGAGAGCCAGGCGGGGTCCGGCGAAGCCGGGGCTGCCCCGGAACCCTGGACCACCTTAGTCCGCTGAGGGGGTCGTGAGGAGGAGGGGGCCCGGTGGGGAGGCAGGCGCCTGGGGCGGGGCGGGGGTGCCGCAGGCCCTAGGTGCGGGGGGCATGGCGGCAGAGGCTGCGCGGGAGGCTGAGGCCCCGCAGCGCAGAGGCGAGGCCGGCGCGGGGGAGGATTTGGTGGTCGTGGGGGAGGATATCATGGCGCTGGCGGAGGTCGTGGCGGCGGAAGACGAGGAGGTGGCACAAGCAGAGCAGGACGAGAAGCTGCAGGAGCTGCGGCAGGAAGGGCCAGGGCTGGGTCCCGATCCAGCCGGGGGCCCCACTGGCCGCGCTGGAGGTTGTTCAGTTGGCGCTCAGCTCTGTGGACGCCCAAGCTACCAGGCCCTACTTGCGCCCCAAGTGCAGGATGAATCAGAAGCGGAGTTCTCACCTGGCTCGCCGGAGGGCCGTCAAATCCAGGGCATCCCAGGCCATATCTTTCCTCCGGCTGGTGGGGCTTGGCTGCTGTGGAGGATCACCGCGAGGAGGGCAGCAGCAGAGCCACGGCCACGGCCATGAGCGCTGGGGGGAAGGGCTCTCCGCCCCCTTGCCGGGTGGGAGTGGGCCCACGATCCCTACAATGCACAGCAGAGGAAGGCGGGGCGCGGCGGGGGTGAGAACGCTGGGGCTGCGACCTGTCCAGAGCCTGTCTGTGCAGAAGCTGCGGGCGGAAGCTTTGGGGCTGCAGCACACTCCCAACAGCCTTGCGGGGTTCAGGGAACACGGGTCAACACGCTTCGACAAGTAGGGTAGCACAAAGCCCGCTTGGCTCAGAGCAGATATTGGAAGGAAACGTTTGCTGGGTACATGGGGCACACGGAGAGGCTGCCCTCCGCCGTTCCCTGTCCTTCAGAGCCTGCGTGGTTTTCCAAATTTGCAAAGATCAGGGCAGACCCACAATGTCGTCCGCTCTCGGGTTGCCAAGCCAGTCAGCGGGCCGCCTCGCTTCGGCAGACCGCGGGAACCCAGACCCGGCGCTGCCGGGGTGCTGCAAACTCTGTCTCCACAGGCCCCACACAGCCAGGCCGGGGCCCCAGGCCCAGGCGCCTACCCGCACCTTTCCTCCCTGCCTGTCTCTCCCCCTCTGTGTCCTCGCCCGCCCTCTCCCCCTGTCCTCTCTGCCCTCCCTCTGTGTCCCTTCCTCCTGGTGTGGGGTCTCTCTGTCCCTCTCTCTCTTTTGCTTTCCCCCTGCCCCCACCTACCGCTTTCCCTCCCTCACTCGCTGACTCTGCCAGGACCACGCTTTGGGCCGTGGGCGCGCAGCCGTGCTCCCGGTGACCCGAGCGGCCCCCTCCTGGGCACAGGAGGCCCCTCAAAGTCACGGGGCTTCAGGCAAACACACAAGCAATCCCGGCCGTGACAGTGGGACGGAGCACATCCAGCCGTCCAAAGCAGTGACTGCCTGCAGGCCACACGCGCAGGCCAGGGGGACGTGGGAACAGAGCGCAGTCAGGCCCTCGGCCTTGCCCTGTCGGGGGCAGGCAGCCTCAGAGGTGCTGGAAGCCAAGGGACTCCCCAGGGTGGAGCAGGTGGGAAGAAAGGGCAGGAGCTGACCAGGTTGGGAGGGCGGCAGTGCTTGGCGTTTCCGCACTTTTGCAACTTCGGTCGCTTGCTCTCAGCCGGGAAGGTCCGGGTGGCTCCTGCCTCTCTTTCCGTAGCACGTGCCGGCGAGGCTCCTAGACCCAAGGCAGATCCTGAAACACCCCAAGATATCGGCCGTGACGGGTGACCAGGACAGACACGTGCTCAGCTCCGTGACCCATTTGGAGGTCAGTCCTCGGAGACGGAGGCTGGGGGAGGCCCGGTGGGCGTGGGGTTTGAGCAGGAGGGGGCCGGGCAACGTGGTTCAGTGCCGCAGCCAGGCAAACAGCTCGGGGCACCTAGAAGACACGTTCCCCCTTCCCGTCCTCTTTCTTCGGCGGGGCAGGTGGAGGTACTGGGCCATCCCAAATACCTTTTCAGGTTGATGTTTTCCTTTGGGAGCAACCCGTACTTCCAGAACAAAGTGATCTTTAAGGTGTATCGCCTTAACATTGCCGGTGGGAGAGGGCTTGAGCTTCGAGGATGCTGGTGGCGGGCGTGGGGGGGCACTTGGGAGCGGGAGGGGAGGTGCGCGGGGTCCCCAGCGTGGGGCGGGACCGGCCCAGGAGGGAGACGGGCTGGGAGGTTGAGAGGGAGAGAAGGCGAGAGGGCGTGGGTGCGAGGGGCCTGCTCCCGGCTGTCTGTCATGAGTCCACGGAAGGGCATCATACAGCATGCAAGAGACAGCTGGGTGCGTGCTCAGCCGAGGAATGCAAACGGTTGCCTGCCTTGGACGCATTTGTCTTTGGGGCCAGATAGGCAACCCAGAGTACTTCCATAGTCAAATCCTGCTCTGGTGTTTGTTTGGCATGTACTCTACGGGGATGCCTTATTTCAGGCTAGCAGCTTGACTTAAGGGACTCAGGGACCTGCTTCATTTCGGCAGGCCGGACTCTCCTTAGCATAGAGCCCCGCCTCCCACCTCCATCCCAGCCCCACCCCTCCGGACCCACGGGCTCCTCCTCGCACTCCTTCTCCTTACGTCTTGTGAACATTTTCTGGGTCATTGGTGCCGAACGTCGCCTGCACGTTACGGTACGTTTTCTCTGGACCTGTCGAACGTATCACGCACCGCCTTCTGGCCTCCGCGCATCCGAAGGGGAAGCTGGCTCTTCCTCTCCCCGAGGCTCCCCGGTGTGTGATGGGTCAGTCCCAACTCTGTAGGCTGCCGAGAGACGCGTCTCTGCCTCGCTCGTCCACTGGCCTGGGCATGTCTTTGGAGCGTGCCTTCCGCTAGGAGCGCATCGGGCTCCTTGGATGTGCAGAGTGAGCATTGTGGGCCAATGCGCAAAGCCCTGTCACCTTAGGTCTTCGTGCAACTGCTGCGTGACTAACTCCCTCCCACCTCTCTCTGGCGTTCCCGACTCGTGCCTGTCCGCGGTGGGCATGAGGGTTTCCCGCAGACCTCTGAGAAGCCGTCACTTCATCTCTTTGGGGCTTTGCCTCTCCATCTCACCCCGCATGACCTCGTGGGATCTGTCTGCAGGTCCACGGGTGTTTTCAGATCTCCTCTTGACGTCCAGGGAGGAATGTTTCCTTTCAGACTGTAGGCTGTGCAATGTACAGAATTCAGCCTCCCTCCCTGCCTCCGCCGGTCCTCGCTCCCTCCCTCTCTCCCTCCCCCTCCCTCCCTCACTGTCCCCAGGCCTCCCTCCTCCTCTGCCCTCCTCTCTCTGTGGCAGCCCCTCCTCTCGCTCCCTGTTCCTCTCCCTGGGCCCACCCTCTCTCCTCCTCTCCTTCTCCGCGCCACTCCTGCTCTTCTCCCGCTCTCTGTCCAGCCCCCCTCCCCCCCCTCCCAGGTTTCTCCGACTCCGGGGATGCGCTGTTTTGGGTGCACTATTTCCTCGGAACCCTCCTTTAGTGTCTTGGGCAAGTTTACAAGAGCTAATTCGGTTTGGCCTGTGGCAGTAAACCCACAGTCTGGGCTGTGCCAGGGACAGGCTCCGAAAATTGTGCTTCTCCCCCGCAGAGGGCCGGGCGTTGTTATCCGTGCAGGGTCCCCCGTTTGCGTCGAGAAGTAGAGTTTGAAACGGTGACGCGCTACGGCCCAGAACCCTGCACTTCACCCCAAGGGGGCTCCTCCGGCCTCTTTCCGCTCAAATCCCCCCCTCCTGCCACGGGCGGCCCGACCCATTCCTCTTAGGGACGGGAGGCCCTCCCAGGGCGATGCAACACCAACGCCCTCGGCCTTGCCATCACCCGCTGGGCCTTCCTCCAACCTCATGCAGCGTGCATCGTACACATTCCGGAATGCCTCCGCGCAGCGGACCGGCATGAGGTGTGGGACTGTCGCGAAGGACCTGGTGAGTACCGGAGAAAGGGCAGGGTGTGCTGCCAGTGCTCACTTTGCCATCCCCTCCCTGGCTGGCACTCCACTCAGTGAGAGACAGACCAAGGAAGAACTTGCAGCAGAGCTGGGGCAGCCGAGACAGCCACAGCTCCTCAGGAAGGCGGACAAAAGCAGGCTCCGGGGACCATTAGGCTGGAGCTCGGACATCCCTGGCAGTTATGGTGAGGCGGGAAGGCAGACACAGGGAAAGGGAGCGCGGAAGTCAGACAAGGAGGGAGAAAGCAAAGATGAAGGGCCCGGCAGAGGAAAGTATGGTGGGAGCGAGTCCTAGCAGTGGCTTTAACGAAAGAACACACCCAGAGGTATTACCCTTTAGGCTACGTGGGCGGCCCATTAGCATGCCCCCGCCTCCCAATCGCGGACCTCACCGGGGCTGTGCCAGGGGTTGTGTAAGCACGGAGGTGGCCTCGGACCGTGGCTCCTTGTAAATTTCAGGCCCAATACCTGTGTGCGGTTCCTCTCTTTGTAGGAGAGGCGGGTCGTTGGGGCGGGGAGGTCCCCGCATCCCGGATCCTGCTGGGCGGCCTCCGGACTCCCTCCCGCACCGGGCGGGGAAAGGGGGGAAAGCCATGTGGACAGCCATGTGGCAGTGGTTGGCGCAGCAGCGGATGACTTCAGGGCTTCGCCCCGGCGTGACTAAGAAGGGGCCGGGTGAGGTTTCCGGGCGGCGGGCGGTCACGCTATTGAGCCGCTGGGTTTGAATTCCCCGGTGCCAGTAGCGTGTTCCCAGGGGAACTGACGAGAAGGTGAACACGAGGTTTGTGATAGCAGGGACCCGCCGGGAATGGCCTGGGAGGTGTCAGCGAAGAAGATGGCCAGGGTCCGGGCACGGACGCCACCCCTGAGGAGACGCGCGTGCGGACCGGCTCCCGCGGGGGCGAGGGGCGGGCCGGGTGCGGCCACGCCCACCGCCGTGCCACTGGTGGGGTCCCGGGGCCGGTCAGCGTCCTGGGCGTGAGGCCGGGCTTCCATCCCGCCAAGGCCACAGGCGCACCCCCGCCCCGCCACCCAGACGCCACCCAGACGCCACCGGGCCCCAAGGCTTTGTGCGCATGCGTCCCCCAGGCCCGCCGCCTCCGCTGGGTACCGGCCTCCAGCCGTGGGCGCCAGAGCGCCACCTGCCGGCCGCTTGTGGGAGCCGCGTGCTCGCCCCTCCAGCTCCTTCGCTCCGTGGCTTGCCGGGGGTTCGGGTCCACGGCCCCATGGAGAGCCAGGCGGGGTCCGGCGAAGCCGGGGCTGCCCCGGAAACCTGGACCACCTTAGTCCGCTGAGGGGGTCGTGAGGAGGAGGGGGCCCGGTGGGGAGGCAGGCGCCTGGGGCGGGGCGGGGGTGCCGCAGGCCCTAGGTGCGGGGGGCATGGCGGCAGAGGCTGCGCGGGAGGCTGAGGCCCCGCAGCGCAGAGGCGAGGCCGGCGCGGGGGAGGATTTGGTGGTCGTGGGGGAGGATATCATGGCGCTGGCGGAGGTCGTGGCGGCGGAAGACGAGGAGGTGGCACAAGCAGAGCAGGACGAGAAGCTGCAGGAGCTGCGGCAGGAAGGGCCAGGGCTGGGTCCCGATCCAGCCGGGGGCCCCACTGGCCGCGCTGGAGGTTGTTCAGTTGGCGCTCAGCTCTGTGGACGCCCAAGCTACCAGGCCCTACTTGCGCCCCAAGTGCAGGATGAATCAGAAGCGGACTTCTCACCTGGCTCGCCGGAGGGCCGTCATATCCAGGGCATCCCAGGCCATATCTTTCCTCCGGCTGGTGGGGCTTGGCTGCTGTGGAGGATCACCGCGAGGAGGGCAGCAGCAGAGCCACGGCCACGGCCATGAGCGCTGGGGAGAAGGGCTCTCCGCCCCCTTGCCGGGTGGGAGTGGGCCCACGATCCCTACAATGCACAGCAGAAGAAGGCGGGGCGCGGCGGGGGTGAGAACGCTGGGGCTGCGACCTGTCCAGAGCCTGTCTGTGCAGAAGCTGCGGGCGGAAGCTTTGGGGCTGCAGCACACTCCCAACAGCCTTGCGGGGTTCAGGGAACACGGGTCAACACGCTTCGACAAGTAGGGTAGCACAAAGCCCGCTTGGCTCAGAGCAGATATTGGAAGGAAACGTTTGCTGGGTACATGGGGCACACGGAGAGGCTGCCCTCCGCCGTTCCCTGTCCTTCAGAGCCTGCGTGGTTTTCCAAATTTGCAAAGATCAGGGCAGACCCACAATGTCGTCCGCTCTCGGGTTGCCAAGCCAGTCAGCGGGCCGCCTCG
Organism: Eumetopias jubatus; assembly: GCF_037043125.1. NCBI lineage: Eukaryota > Metazoa > Chordata > Mammalia > Carnivora > Otariidae > Eumetopias > Eumetopias jubatus. Next base: position 785,766 of record NW_028274892.1, read on the forward strand.
CTTCGGCAGACCGCGGGAACCCAGACCCGGCGCTGCCGGGGTGCTGCAAACTCTGTCTCCACAGGCCCCACACAGCCAGGCCGGGGCCCCAGGCCCAGGCGCCTACCCGCACCTTTCCTCCCTGCCTGTCTCTCCCCCTCTGTGTCCTCGCCCGCCCTCTCCCCCTGTCCTCTCTGCCCTCCCTCTGTGTCCCTTCCTCCTGGTGTGGGGTCTCTCTGTCCCTCTCTCTCTTTTGCTTTCCCCCTGCCCCCACCTACCGCTTTCCCTCCCTCACTCGCTGACTCTGCCAGGACCACGCTTTGGGCCGTGGGCGCGCAGCCGTGCTCCCGGTGACCCGAGCGGCCCCCTCCTGGGCACAGGAGGCCCCTCAAAGTCACGGGGCTTCAGGCAAACACACAAGCAATCCCGGCCGTGACAGTGGGACGGAGCACATCCAGCCGTCCAAAGCAGTGACTGCCTGCAGGCCACACGCGCAGGCCAGGGGGACGTGGGAACAGAGCGCAGTCAGGCCCTCGGCCTTGCCCTGTCGGGGGCAGGCAGCCTCAGAGGTGCTGGAAGCCAAGGGACTCCCCAGGGTGGAGCAGGTGGGAAGAAAGGGCAGGAGCTGACCAGGTTGGGAGGGCGGCAGTGCTTGGCGTTTCCGCACTTTTGCAACTTCGGTCGCTTGCTCTCAGCCGGGAAGGTCCGGGTGGCTCCTGCCTCTCTTTCCGTAGCACGTGCCGGCGAGGCTCCTAGACCCAAGGCAGATCCTGAAACACCCCAAGATATCGGCCGTGACGGGTGACCAGGACAGACACGTGCTCAGCTCCGTGACCCATTTGGAGGTCAGTCCTCGGAGACGGAGGCTGGGGGAGGCCCGGTGGGCGTGGGGTTTGAGCAGGAGGGGGCCGGGCAACGTGGTTCAGTGCCGCAGCCAGGCAAACAGCTCGGGGCACCTAGAAGACACGTTCCCCCTTCCCGTCCTCTTTCTTCGGCGGGGCAGGTGGAGGTACTGGGCCATCCCAAATACCTTTTCAGGTTGATGTTTTCCTTTGGGAGCAACCCGTACTTCCAGAACAAAGTGATCTTTAAGGTGTATCGCCTTAACATTGCCGGTGGGAGAGGGCTTGAGCTTCGAGGATGCTGGTGGCGGGCGGGGGGGGGCACTTGGGAGCGGGAGGGGAGGTGCGCGGGGTCCCCAGCGTGGGGCGGGACCGGCCCAGGAGGGAGACGGGCTGGGAGGTTGAGAGGGAGAGAAGGCGAGAGGGCGTGGGTGCGAGGGGCCTGCTCCCGGCTGTCTGTCATGAGTCCACGGAAGGGCATCATACAGCATGCAAGAGACAGCTGGGTGCGTGCTCAGCCGAGGAATGCAAACGGTTGCCTGCCTTGGACGCATTTGTCTTTGGGGCCAGATAGGCAACCCAGAGTACTTCCATAGTCAAATCCTGCTCTGGTGTTTGTTTGGCATGTACTCTACGGGGATGCCTTATTTCAGGCTAGCAGCTTGACTTAAGGGACTCAGGGACCCGCTTCATTTCGGCAGGCCGGACTCTCCTTAGCATAGAGCCCCGCCTCCCACCTCCATCCCAGCCCCACCCCTCCGGACCCACGGGCTCCTCCTCGCACTCCTTCTCCTTACGTCTTGTGAACATTTTCTGGGTCATTGGTGCCGAACGTCGCCTGCACGTTACGGTACGTTTTCTCTGGACCTGTCGAACGTATCACGCACCGCCTTCTGGCCTCCGCGCATCCGAAGGGGAAGCTGGCTCTTCCTCTCCCCGAGGCTCCCCGGTGTGTGATGGGTCAGTCCCAACTCTGTAGGCTGCCGAGAGACGCGTCTCTGCCTCGCTCGTCCACTGGCCTGGGCATGTCTTTGGAGCGTGCCTTCCGCTAGGAGCGCATCGGGCTCCTTGGATGTGCAGAGTGAGCATTGTGGGCCAATGCGCAAAGCCCTGTCACCTTAGGTCTTCGTGCAACTGCTGCGTGACTAACTCCCTCCCACCTCTCTCTGGCGTTCCCGACTCGTGCCTGTCCGCGGTGGGCATGAGGGTTTCCCGCAGACCTCTGAGAAGCCGTCACTTCATCTCTTTGGGGCTTTGCCTCTCCATCTCACCCCGCATGACCTCGTGGGATCTGTCTGCAGGTCCACGGGTGTTTTCAGATCTCCTCTTGACGTCCAGGGAGGAATGTTTCCTTTCAGACTGTAGGCTGTGCAATGTACAGAATTCAGCCTCCCTCCCTGCCTCCGCCGGTCCTCGCTCCCTCCCTCTCTCCCTCCCCCTCCCTCCCTCACTGTCCCCAGGCCTCCCTCCTCCTCTGCCCTCCTCTCTCTGTGGCAGCCCCTCCTCTCGCTCCCTGTTCCTCTCCCTGGGCCCACCCTCTCTCCTCCTCTCCTTCTCTGCGCCACTCCTGCTCTTCCCACGCTCTCTGTCTAGCCCCCCTCCCCCCCCCTCCCAGGTTTCTCCGACTCCGGGGATGCGCTGTTTTGGGTGCACTATTTCCTTCGGAACCCTGCTTTAGTGTCTTGGGCAAGTTTACAAGAGCTAATTCGGTTTGGCCTGTGGCAGTAAACCCACAGTCTGGGCTGTGCCAGGGACAGGCTCCGAAAATTGTGCTTCTCCCCCGCAGACGGCCGGGCGTTGTTATCCGTGCAGGGTCCCCCGTTTGCGTCGACAAGTAGAGTTTGAAACGGTGATGCGCTACGGCCCAGAACCCTGCACTTCACCCCAAGGGGGCTCCTCGGGCCTCTTTCCGGTCAAATCCCCCCCTCGTGCCACGGGCGGCCCGACCCATTCCTCTTAGGGACGGGAGGCCCTCCCAGGGCGATGCAACACCAACGCCCTCGGCCTTGCCATCACCCGCTGGGCCTTCCTCCAACCTCATGCAGCGTGCATCGTACACATTCCGGAATGCCTCCGCGCAGCGGACCGGCATGAGTTGTGGGACTGTCGCGAAGGACCTGGTGAGTACCGGAGAAAGGGCAGGGTGTGCTGCCAGTGCTCACTTTGCCATCCCCTCCCTGGCTGGCACTCCACTCAGTGAGAGACAGACCAAGGAAGAACTTGCAGCAGAGCTGGGGCAGCCGAGACAGCCACAGCTCCTCAGGAAGGCGGACAAAAGCAGGCTCCGGGGACCATTAGGCTGGAGCTCGGACATCCCTGGCAGTTATGGTGAGGCGGGAAGGCAGACACAGGGAAAGGGAGCGCGGAAGTCAGACAAGGAGGGAGAAAGCAAAGATGAAGGGCCCGGCAGAGGAAAGTATGGTGGGAGCGAGTCCTAGCAGTGGCTTTAACGAAAGAACACACCCAGAGTTATTACCCTTTAGGCTACGTGGGCGGCCCATTAGCATGCCCCCGAGTCCCAATCGCGGACCTCACCGGGGCTGTGCCAGTGGTTGTGTAAGCACGGAGGTGGCCTCGGACCGTGGCTCCTTGTAAATTTCAGGCCCAATACCTGTGTGCGGTTCCTCTCTTTGTAGGAGAGGCGGGTCGTTGGGGCGGGGAGGTCCCCGCATCCCGGATCCTGCTGGGCGGCCTCCCGACTCCCTCCCGCACCGGGCGGGGAAAGGGGGGAAAGCCATGTGGACAGCCATGTGGCAGTGGTTGGCGCAGCAGCGGATGACTTCAGGGCTTCGCCCCGGCGTGACTAAGAAGGGGCCGGGTGAGGTTTCCGGGCGGCGGGCGGTCACGCTATTGAGCCGCTGGGTTTGAATTCCCCGGTGCCAGTAGCGTGTTCCCAGGGGAACTGACGAGAAGGTGAACACGAGGTTTGTGATAGCAGGGACCCGCCGGGAATGGCCTGGGAGGTGTCAGCGAAGAAGATGGCCAGGGTCCGGGCACGGACGCCACCCCTGAGGAGACGCGCGTGCGGACCGGCTCCCGCGGCGGCGAGGGGCGGGCCGGGTGCGGCCACGCCCACCGCCGTGCCACTGGTGGGGTCCCGGGGCCGGTCAGCGTCCTGGGCGTGAGGCCGGGCTTCCATCCCGCCAAGGCCACAGGCGCACCCCCGCCCCGCCACCCAGACGCCACCCAGACGCCACCGGGCCCCAAGGCTTTGTGCGCATGCGTCCCCCAGGCCCGCCGCCTCCGCTGGGTACCGGCCTCCAGCCGTGGGCGCCAGAGCGCCACCTGCCGGCCGCTTGTGGGAGCCGCGTGCTCGCCCCTCCAGCTCCTTCGCTCCGTGGCTTGCCGGGGGTTCGGGTCCACGGCCCCATGGAGAGCCAGGCGGGGTCCGGCGAAGCCGGGGCTGCCCCGGAAACCTGGACCACCTTAGTCCGCTGAGGGGGTCGTGAGGAGGAGGGGGCCCGGTGGGGAGGCAGGCGCCTGGGGCGGGGCGGGGGTGCCGCAGGCCCTAGGTGCGGGGGGCATGGCGGCAGAGGCTGCGCGGGAGGCTGAGGCCCCGCAGCGCAGAGGCGAGGCCGGCGCGGGGGAGGATTTGGTGGTCGTGGGGGAGGATATCATGGCGCTGGCGGAGGTCGTGGCGGCGGAAGACGAGGAGGTGGCACAAGCAGAGCAGGACGAGAAGCTGCAGGAGCTGCGGCAGGAAGGGCCAGGGCTGGGTCCCGATCCAGCCGGGGGCCCCACTGGCCGCGCTGGAGGTTGTTCAGTTGGCGCTCAGCTCTGTGGACGCCCAAGCTACCAGGCCCTACTTGCGCCCCAAGTGCAGGATGAATCAGAAGCGGACTTCTCACCTGGCTCGCCGGAGGGCCGTCATATCCAGGGCATCCCAGGCCATATCTTTCCTCCGGCTGGTGGGGCTTGGCTGCTGTGGAGGATCACCGCGAGGAGGGCAGCAGCAGAGCCACGGCCACGGCCATGAGCGCTGGGGAGAAGGGCTCTCCGCCCCCTTGCCGGGTGGGAGTGGGCCCACGATCCCTACAATGCACAGCAGAAGAAGGCGGGGCGCGGCGGGGGTGAGAACGCTGGGGCTGCGACCTGTCCAGAGCCTGTCTGTGCAGAAGCTGCGGGCGGAAGCTTTGGGGCTGCAGCACACTCCCAACAGCCTTGCGGGGTTCAGGGAACACGGGTCAACACGCTTCGACAAGTAGGGTAGCACAAAGCCCGCTTGGCTCAGAGCAGATATTGGAAGGAAACGTTTGCTGGGTACATGGGGCACACGGAGAGGCTGCCCTCCGCCGTTCCCTGTCCTTCAGAGCCTGCGTGGTTTTCCAAATTTGCAAAGATCAGGGCAGACCCACAATGTCGTCCGCTCTCGGGTTGCCAAGCCAGTCAGCGGGCCGCCTCGCTTCGGCAGACCGCGGGAACCCAGACCCGGCGCTGCCGGGGTGCTGCAAACTCTGTCTCCACAGGCCCCACACAGCCAGGCCGGGGCCCCAGGCCCAGGCGCCTACCCGCACCTTTCCTCCCTGCCTGTCTCTCCCCCTCTGTGTCCTCGCCCGCCCTCTCCCCCTGTCCTCTCTGCCCTCCCTCTGTGTCCCTTCCTCCTGGTGTGGGGTCTCTCTGTCCCTCTCTCTCTTTTGCTTTCCCCCTGCCCCCACCTACCGCTTTCCCTCCCTCACTCGCTGACTCTGCCAGGACCACGCTTTGGGCCGTGGGCGCGCAGCCGTGCTCCCGGTGACCCGAGCGGCCCCCTCCTGGGCACAGGAGGCCCCTCAAAGTCACGGGGCTTCAGGCAAACACACAAGCAATCCCGGCCGTGACAGTGGGACGGAGCACATCCAGCCGTCCAAAGCAGTGACTGCCTGCAGGCCACACGCGCAGGCCAGGGGGACGTGGGAACAGAGCGCAGTCAGGCCCTCGGCCTTGCCCTGTCGGGGGCAGGCAGCCTCAGAGGTGCTGGAAGCCAAGGGACTCCCCAGGGTGGAGCAGGTGGGAAGAAAGGGCAGGAGCTGACCAGGTTGGGAGGGCGGCAGTGCTTGGCGTTTCCGCACTTTTGCAACTTCGGTCGCTTGCTCTCAGCCGGGAAGGTCCGGGTGGCTCCTGCCTCTCTTTCCGTAGCACGTGCCGGCGAGGCTCCTAGACCCAAGGCAGATCCTGAAACACCCCAAGATATCGGCCGTGACGGGTGACCAGGACAGACACGTGCTCAGCTCCGTGACCCATTTGGAGGTCAGTCCTCGGAGACGGAGGCTGGGGGAGGCCCGGTGGGCGTGGGGTTTGAGCAGGAGGGGGCCGGGCAACGTGGTTCAGTGCCGCAGCCAGGCAAACAGCTCGGGGCACCTAGAAGACACGTTCCCCCTTCCCGTCCTCTTTCTTCGGCGGGGCAGGTGGAGGTACTGGGCCATCCCAAATACCTTTTCAGGTTGATGTTTTCCTTTGGGAGCAACCCGTACTTCCAGAACAAAGTGATCTTTAAGGTGTATCGCCTTAACATTGCCGGTGGGAGAGGGCTTGAGCTTCGAGGATGCTGGTGGCGGGCGTGGGGGGGCACTTGGGAGCGGGAGGGGAGGTGCGCGGGGTCCCCAGCGTGGGGCGGGACCGGCCCAGGAGGGAGACGGGCTGGGAGGTTGAGAGGGAGAGAAGGCGAGAGGGCGTGGGTGCGAGGGGCCTGCTCCCGGCTGTCTGTCATGAGTCCACGGAAGGGCATCATACAGCATGCAAGAGACAGCTGGGTGCGTGCTCAGCCGAGGAATGCAAACGGTTGCCTGCCTTGGACGCATTTGTCTTTGGGGCCAGATAGGCAACCCAGAGTACTTCCATAGTCAAATCCTGCTCTGGTGTTTGTTTGGCATGTACTCTACGGGGATGCCTTATTTCAGGCTAGCAGCTTGACTTAAGGGACTCAGGGACCTGCTTCATTTCGGCAGGCCGGACTCTCCTTAGCATAGAGCCCCGCCTCCCACCTCCATCCCAGCCCCACCCCTCCGGACCCACGGGCTCCTCCTCGCACTCCTTCTCCTTACGTCTTGTGAACATTTTCTGGGTCATTGGTGCCGAACGTCGCCTGCACGTTACGGTACGTTTTCTCTGGACCTGTCGAACGTATCACGCACCGCCTTCTGGCCTCCGCGCATCCGAAGGGGAAGCTGGCTCTTCCTCTCCCCGAGGCTCCCCGGTGTGTGATGGGTCAGTCCCAACTCTGTAGGCTGCCGAGAGACGCGTCTCTGCCTCGCTCGTCCACTGGCCTGGGCATGTCTTTGGAGCGTGCCTTCCGCTAGGAGCGCATCGGGCTCCTTGGATGTGCAGAGTGAGCATTGTGGGCCAATGCGCAAAGCCCTGTCACCTTAGGTCTTCGTGCAACTGCTGCGTGACTAACTCCCTCCCACCTCTCTCTGGCGTTCCCGACTCGTGCCTGTCCGCGGTGGGCATGAGGGTTTCCCGCAGACCTCTGAGAAGCCGTCACTTCATCTCTTTGGGGCTTTGCCTCTCCATCTCACCCCGCATGACCTCGTGGGATCTGTCTGCAGGTCCACGGGTGTTTTCAGATCTCCTCTTGACGTCCAGGGAGGAATGTTTCCTTTCAGACTGTAGGCTGTGCAATGTACAGAATTCAGCCTCCCTCCCTGCCTCCGCCGGTCCTCGCTCCCTCCCTCTCTCCCTCCCCCTCCCTCCCTCACTGTCCCCAGGCCTCCCTCCTCCTCTGCCCTCCTCTCTCTGTGGCAGCCCCTCCTCTCGCTCCCTGTTCCTCTCCCTGGGCCCACCCTCTCTCCTCCTCTCCTTCTCCGCGCCACTCCTGCTCTTCCCCCGCTCTCTGTCCAGCCCCCCTCCCCCCCCTCCCAGGTTTCTCCGACTCCGGGGATGCGCTGTTTTGGGTGCACTATTTCCTCGGAACCCTCCTTTAGTGTCTTGGGCAAGTTTACAAGAGCTAATTCGGTTTGGCCTGTGGCAGTAAACCCACAGTCTGGGCTGTGCCAGGGACAGGCTCCGAAAATTGTGCTTCTCCCCCGCAGAGGGCCGGGCGTTGTTATCCGTGCAGGGTCCCCCGTTTGCGTCGAGAAGTAGAGTTTGAAACGGTGACGCGCTACGGCCCAGAACCCTGCACTTCACCCCAAGGGGGCTCCTCCGGCCTCTTTCCGCTCAAATCCCCCCCTCCTGCCACGGGCGGCCCGACCCATTCCTCTTAGGGACGGGAGGCCCTCCCAGGGCGATGCAACACCAACGCCCTCGGCCTTGCCATCACCCGCTGGGCCTTCCTCCAACCTCATGCAGCGTGCATCGTACACATTCCGGAATGCCTCCGCGCAGCGGACCGGCATGAGGTGTGGGACTGTCGCGAAGGACCTGGTGAGTACCGGAGAAAGGGCAGGGTGTGCTGCCAGTGCTCACTTTGCCATCCCCTCCCTGGCTGGCACTCCACTCAGTGAGAGACAGACCAAGGAAGAACTTGCAGCAGAGCTGGGGCAGCCGAGACAGCCACAGCTCCTCAGGAAGGCGGACAAAAGCAGGCTCCGGGGACCATTAGGCTGGAGCTCGGACATCCCTGGCAGTTATGGTGAGGCGGGAAGGCAGACACAGGGAAAGGGAGCGCGGAAGTCAGACAAGGAGGGAGAAAGCAAAGATGAAGGGCCCGGCAGAGGAAAGTATGGTGGGAGCGAGTCCTAGCAGTGGCTTTAACGAAAGAACACACCCAGAGGTATTACCCTTTAGGCTACGTGGGCGGCCCATTAGCATGCCCCCGCCTCCCAATCGCGGACCTCACCGGGGCTGTGCCAGGGGTTGTGTAAGCACGGAGGTGGCCTCGGACCGTGGCTCCTTGTAAATTTCAGGCCCAATACCTGTGTGCGGTTCCTCTCTTTGTAGGAGAGGCGGGTCGTTGGGGCGGGGAGGTCCCCGCATCCCGGATCCTGCTGGGCGGCCTCCGGACTCCCTCCCGCACCGGGCGGGGAAAGGGGGGAAAGCCATGTGGACAGCCATGTGGCAGTGGTTGGCGCAGCAGCGGATGACTTCAGGGCTTCGCCCCGGCGTGACTAAGAAGGGGCCGGGTGAGGTTTCCGGGCGGCGGGCGGTCACGCTATTGAGCCGCTGGGTTTGAATTCCCCGGTGCCAGTAGCGTGTTCCCAGGGGAACTGACGAGAAGGTGAACACGAGGTTTGTGATAGCAGGGACCCGCCGGGAATGGCCTGGGAGGTGTCAGCGAAGAAGATGGCCAGGGTCCGGGCACGGACGCCACCCCTGAGGAGACGCGCGTGCGGACCGGCTCCCGCGGGGGCGAGGGGCGGGCCGGGTGCGGCCACGCCCACCGCCGTGCCACTGGTGGGGTCCCGGGGCCGGTCAGCGTCCTGGGCGTGAGGCCGGGCTTCCATCCCGCCAAGGCCACAGGCGCACCCCCGCCCCGCCACCCAGACGCCACCCAGACGCCACCGGGCCCCAAGGCTTTGTGCGCATGCGTCCCCCAGGCCCGCCGCCTCCGCTGGGTACCGGCCTCCAGCCGTGGGCGCCAGAGCGCCACCTGCCGGCCGCTTGTGGGAGCCGCGTGCTCGCCCCTCCAGCTCCTTCGCTCCGTGGCTTGCCGGGGGTTCGGGTCCACGTCCCCATGGAGAGCCAGGCGGGGTCCGGCGAAGCCGGGGCTGCCCCGGAACCCTGGACCACCTTAGTCCGCTGAGGGGGTCGTGAGGAGGAGGGGGCCCGGTGGGGAGGCAGGCGCCTGGGGCGGGGCGGGGGTGCCGCAGGCCCTAGGTGCGGGGGGCATGGCGGCAGAGGCTGCGCGGGAGGCTGAGGCCCCGCAGCGCAGAGGCGAGGCCGGCGCGGGGGAGGATTTGGTGGTCGTGGGGGAGGATATCATGGCGCTGGCGGAGGTCGTGGCGGCGGAAGACGAGGAGGTGGCACAAGCAGAGCAGGACGAGAAGCTGCAGGAGCTGCGGCAGGAAGGGCCAGGGCTGGGTCCCGATCCAGCCGGGGGCCCCACTGGCCGCGCTGGAGGTTGTTCAGTTGGCGCTCAGCTCTGTGGACGCCCAAGCTACCAGGCCCTACTTGCGCCCCAAGTGCAGGATGAATCAGAAGCGGAGTTCTCACCTGGCTCGCCGGAGGGCCGTCAAATCCAGGGCATCCCAGGCCATATCTTTCCTCCGGCTGGTGGGGCTTGGCTGCTGTGGAGGATCACCGCGAGGAGGGCAGCAGCAGAGCCACGGCCACGGCCATGAGCGCTGGGGGGAAGGGCTCTCCGCCCCCTTGCCGGGTGGGAGTGGGCCCACGATCCCTACAATGCACAGCAGAGGAAGGCGGGGCGCGGCGGGGGTGAGAACGCTGGGGCTGCGACCTGTCCAGAGCCTGTCTGTGCAGAAGCTGCGGGCGGAAGCTTTGGGGCTGCAGCACACTCCCAACAGCCTTGCGGGGTTCAGGGAACACGGGTCAACACGCTTCGACAAGTAGGGTAGCACAAAGCCCGCTTGGCTCAGAGCAGATATTGGAAGGAAACGTTTGCTGGGTACATGGGGCACACGGAGAGGCTGCCCTCCGCCGTTCCCTGTCCTTCAGAGCCTGCGTGGTTTTCCAAATTTGCAAAGATCAGGGCAGACCCACAATGTCGTCCGCTCTCGGGTTGCCAAGCCAGTCAGCGGGCCGCCTCGCTTCGGCAGACCGCGGGAACCCAGACACGGCGCTGCCGGGGTGCTGCAAACTCTGTCTCCACAGGCCCCACACAGCCAGGCCGGGGCCCCAGGCCCAGGCGCCTACCCGCACCTTTCCTCCCTGCCTGTCTCTCCCCCTCTGTGTCCTCGCCCGCCCTCTCCCCCTGTCCTCTCTGCCCTCCCTCTGTGTCCCTTCCTCCTGGTGTGGGGTCTCTCTGTCCCTCTCTCTCTTTTGCTTTCCCCCTGCCCCCACCTACCGCTTTCCCTCCCTCACTCGCTGACTCTGCCAGGACCACGCTTTGGGCCGTGGGCGCGCAGCCGTGCTCCAGGTGACCCGAGCGGCCCCCTCCTGGGCACAGGAGGCCCCTCAAAGTCACGGGGCTTCAGGCAAACACACAAGCAATCCCGGCCGTGACAGTGGGACGGAGCACATCCAGCCGTCCAAAGCAGTGACTGCCTGCAGGCCACACGCGCAGGCCAGGGGGACGTGGGAACAGAGCGCAGTCAGGCCCTCGGCCTTGCCCTGTCGGGGGCAGGCAGCCTCAGAGGTGCTGGAAGCCAAGGGACTCCCCAGGGTGGAGCAGGTGGGAAGAAAGGGCAGGAGCTGACCAGGTTGGGAGGGCGGCAGTGCTTGGCGTTTCCGCACTTTTGCAACTTCGGTCGCTTGCTCTCAGCCGGGAAGGTCCGGGTGGCTCCTGCCTCTCTTTCCGTAGCACGTGCCGGCGAGGCTCCTAGACCCAAGGCAGATCCTGAAACACCCCAAGATATCGGCCGTGACGGGTGACCAGGACAGACACGTGCTCAGCTCCGTGACCCATTTGGAGGTCAGTCCTCGGAGACGGAGGCTGGGGGAGGCCCGGTGGGCGTGGGGTTTGAGCAGGAGGGGGCCGGGCAACGTGGTTCAGTGCCGCAGCCAGGCAAACAGCTCGGGGCACCTAGAAGACACGTTCCCCCTTCCCGTCCTCTTTCTTCGGCGGGGCAGGTGGAGGTACTGGGCCATCCCAAATACCTTTTCAGGTTGATGTTTTCCTTTGGGAGCAACCCGTACTTCCAGAACAAAGTGATCTTTAAGGTGTATCGCCTTAACATTGCCGGTGGGAGAGGGCTTGAGCTTCGAGGATGCTGGTGGCGGGCGGGGGGGGGCACTTGGGAGCGGGAGGGGAGGTGCGCGGGGTCCCCATCGTGGGGCGGGACCGGCCCAGGAGGGAGACGGGCTGGGAGGTTGAGAGGGAGAGAAGGCGAGAGGGCGTGGGTGCGAGGGGCCTGCTCCCGGCTGTCTGTCATGAGTCCACGGAAGGGCATCATACAGCATGCAAGAGACAGCTGGGTGCGTGCTCAGCCGAGGAATGCAAACGGTTGCCTGCCTTGGACGCATTTGTCTTTGGGGCCAGATAGGCAACCCAGAGTACTTCCATAGTCAAATCCTGCTCTGGTGTTTGTTTGGCATGTACTCTACGGGGATGCCTTATTTCAGGCTAGCAGCTTGACTTAAGGGACTCAGGGACCCGCTTCATTTCGGCAGGCCGGACTCTCCTTAGCATAGAGCCCCGCCTCCCACCTCCATCCCAGCCCCACCCCTCCGGACCCACGGGCTCCTCCTCGCACTCCTTCTCCTTACGTCTTGTGAACATTTTCTGGGTCATTGGTGCCGAACGTCGCCTGCACGTTACGGTACGTTTTCTCTGGACCTGTCGAACGTATCACGCACCGCCTTCTGGCCTCCGCGCATCCGAAGGGGAAGCTGGCTCTTCCTCTCCCCGAGGCTCCCCGGTGTGTGATGGGTCAGTCCCAACTCTGTAGGCTGCCGAGAGACGCGTCTCTGCCTCGCTCGTCCACTGGCCTGGGCATGTCTTTGGAGCGTGCCTTCCGCTAGGAGCGCATCGGGCTCCTTGGATGTGCAGAGTGAGCATTGTGGGCCAATGCGCAAAGCCCTGTCACCTTAGGTCTTCGTGCAACTGCTGCGTGACTAACTCCCTCCCACCTCTCTCTGGCGTTCCCGACTCGTGCCTGTCCGCGGTGGGCATGAGGGTTTCCCGCAGACCTCTGAGAAGCCGTCACTTCATCTCTTTGGGGCTTTGCCTCTCCATCTCACCCCGCATGACCTCGTGGGATCTGTCTGCAGGTCCACGGGTGTTTTCAGATCTCCTCTTGACGTCCAGGGAGGAATGTTTCCTTTCAGACTGTAGGCTGTGCAATGTACAGAATTCAGCCTCCCTCCCTGCCTCCGCCGGTCCTCGCTCCCTCCCTCTCTCCCTCCCCCTCCCTCCCTCACTGTCCCCAGGCCTCCCTCCTCCTCTGCCCTCCTCTCTCTGTGGCAGCCCCTCCTCTCGCTCCCTGTTCCTCTCCCTGGGCCCACCCTCTCTCCTCCTCTCCTTCTCCGCGCCACTCCTGCTCTTCCCCCGCTCTCTGTCCAGCCCCCCTCCCCCCCCTCCCAGGTTTCTCCGACTCCGGGGATGCGCTGATTTGGGTGCACTATTTCCTCGGAACCCTCCTTTAGTGTCTTGGGCAAGTTTACAAGAGCTAATTCGGTTTGGCCTGTGGCAGTAAACCCACAGTCTGGGCTGTGCCAGGGACAGGCTCCGAAAATTGTGCTTCTCCCCCGCAGAGGGCCGGGCGTTGTTATCCGTGCAGGGTCCCCCGTTTGCGTCGAGAAGTAGAGTTTGAAACGGTGACGCGCTACGGCCCAGAACCCTGCACTTCACCCCAAGGGGGCTCCTCCGGCCTCTTTCCGCTCAAATCCCCCCCTCCTGCCACGGGCGGCCCGACCCATTCCTCTTAGGGACGGGAGGCCCTCCCAGGGCGATGCAACACCAACGCCCTCGGCCTTGCCATCACCCGCTGGGCCTTCCTCCAACCTCATGCAGCGTGCATCGTACACATTCCGGAATGCCTCCGCGCAGCGGACCGGCATGAGGTGTGGGACTGTCGCGAAGGACCTGGTGAGTACCGGAGAAAGGGCAGGGTGTGCTGCCAGTGCTCACTTTGCCATCCCCTCCCTGGCTGGCACTCCACTCAGTGAGAGACAGACCAAGGAAGAACTTGCAGCAGAGCTGGGGCAGCCGAGACAGCCACAGCTCCTCAGGAAGGCGGACAAAAGCAGGCTCCGGGGACCATTAGGCTGGAGCTCGGACATCCCTGGCAGTTATGGTGAGGCGGGAAGGCAGACACAGGGAAAGGGAGCGCGGAAGTCAGACAAGGAGGGAGAAAGCAAAGATGAAGGGCCCGGCAGAGGAAAGTATGGTGGGAGCGAGTCCTAGCAGTGGCTTTAACGAAAGAACACACCCAGAGGTATTACCCTTTAGGCTACGTGGGCGGCCCATTAGCATGCCCCCGCCTCCCAATCGCGGACCTCACCGGGGCTGTGCCAGGGGTTGTGTAAGCACGGAGGTGGCCTCGGACCGTGGCTCCTTGTAAATTTCAGGCCCAATACCTGTGTGCGGTTCCTCTCTTTGTAGGAGAGGCGGGTCGTTGGGGCGGGGAGGTCCCCGCATCCCGGATCCTGCTGGGCGGCCTCCGGACTCCCTCCCGCACCGGGCGGGGAAAGGGGGGAAAGCCATGTGGACAGCCATGTGGCAGTGGTTGGCGCAGCAGCGGATGACTTCAGGGCTTCGCCCCGGCGTGACTAAGAAGGGGCCGGGTGAGGTTTCCGGGCGGCGGGCGGTCACGCTATTGAGCCGCTGGGTTTGAATTCCCCGGTGCCAGTAGCGTGTTCCCAGGGGAACTGACGAGAAGGTGAACACGAGGTTTGTGATAGCAGGGACCCGCCGGGAATGGCCTGGGAGGTGTCAGCGAAGAAGATGGCCAGGGTCCGGGCACGGACGCCACCCCTGAGGAGACGCGCGTGCGGACCGGCTCCCGCGGGGGCGAGGGGCGGGCCGGGTGCGGCCACGCCCACCGCCGTGCCACTGGTGGGGTCCCGGGGCCGGTCAGCGTCCTGGGCGTGAGGCCGGGCTTCCATCCCGCCAAGGCCACAGGCGCACCCCCGCCCCGCCACCCAGACGCCACCCAGACGCCACCGGGCCCCAAGGCTTTGTGCGCATGCGTCCCCCAGGCCCGCCGCCTCCGCTGGGTACCGGCCTCCAGCCGTGGGCGCCAGAGCGCCACCTGCCGGCCGCTTGTGGGAGCCGCGTGCTCGCCCCTCCAGCTCCTTCGCTCCGTGGCTTGCCGGGGGTTCGGGTCCACGTCCCCATGGAGAGCCAGGCGGGGTCCGGCGAAGCCGGGGCTGCCCCGGAACCCTGGACCACCTTAGTCCGCTGAGGGGGTCGTGAGGAGGAGGGGGCCCGGTGGGGAGGCAGGCGCCTGGGGCGGGGCGGGGGTGCCGCAGGCCCTAGGTGCGGGGGGCATGGCGGCAGAGGCTGCGCGGGAGGCTGAGGCCCCGCAGCGCAGAGGCGAGGCCGGCGCGGGGGAGGATTTGGTGGTCGTGGGGGAGGATATCATGGCGCTGGCGGAGGTCGTGGCGGCGGAAGACGAGGAGGTGGCACAAGCAGAGCAGGACGAGAAGCTGCAGGAGCTGCGGCAGGAAGGGCCAGGGCTGGGTCCCGATCCAGCCGGGGGCCCCACTGGCCGCGCTGGAGGTTGTTCAGTTGGCGCTCAGCTCTGTGGACGCCCAAGCTACCAGGCCCTACTTGCGCCCCAAGTGCAGGATGAATCAGAAGCGGAGTTCTCACCTGGCTCGCCGGAGGGCCGTCAAATCCAGGGCATCCCAGGCCATATCTTTCCTCCGGCTGGTGGGGCTTGGCTGCTGTGGAGGATCACCGCGAGGAGGGCAGCAGCAGAGCCACGGCCACGGCCATGAGCGCTGGGGGGAAGGGCTCTCCGCCCCCTTGCCGGGTGGGAGTGGGCCCACGATCCCTACAATGCACAGCAGAGGAAGGCGGGGCGCGGCGGGGGTGAGAACGCTGGGGCTGCGACCTGTCCAGAGCCTGTCTGTGCAGAAGCTGCGGGCGGAAGCTTTGGGGCTGCAGCACACTCCCAACAGCCTTGCGGGGTTCAGGGAACACGGGTCAACACGCTTCGACAAGTAGGGTAGCACAAAGCCCGCTTGGCTCAGAGCAGATATTGGAAGGAAACGTTTGCTGGGTACATGGGGCACACGGAGAGGCTGCCCTCCGCCGTTCCCTGTCCTTCAGAGCCTGCGTGGTTTTCCAAATTTGCAAAGATCAGGGCAGACCCACAATGTCGTCCGCTCTCGGGTTGCCAAGCCAGTCAGCGGGCCGCCTCGCTTCGGCAGACCGCGGGAACCCAGACCCGGCGCTGCCGGGGTGCTGCAAACTCTGTCTCCACAGGCCCCACACAGCCAGGCCGGGGCCCCAGGCCCAGGCGCCTACCCGCACCTTTCCTCCCTGCCTGTCTCTCCCCCTCTGTGTCCTCGCCCGCCCTCTCCCCCTGTCCTCTCTGCCCTCCCTCTGTGTCCCTTCCTCCTGGTGTGGGGTCTCTCTGTCCCTCTCTCTCTTTTGCTTTCCCCCTGCCCCCACCTACCGCTTTCCCTCCCTCACTCGCTGACTCTGCCAGGACCACGCTTTGGGCCGTGGGCGCGCAGCCGTGCTCCAGGTGACCCGAGCGGCCCCCTCCTGGGCACAGGAGGCCCCTCAAAGTCACGGGGCTTCAGGCAAACACACAAGCAATCCCGGCCGTGACAGTGGGACGGAGCACATCCAGCCGTCCAAAGCAGTGACTGCCTGCAGGCCACACGCGCAGGCCAGGGGGACGTGGGAACAGAGCGCAGTCAGGCCCTCGGCCTTGCCCTGTCGGGGGCAGGCAGCCTCAGAGGTGCTGGAAGCCAAGGGACTCCCCAGGGTGGAGCAGGTGGGAAGAAAGGGCAGGAGCTGACCAGGTTGGGAGGGCGGCAGTGCTTGGCGTTTCCGCACTTTTGCAACTTCGGTCGCTTGCTCTCAGCCGGGAAGGTCCGGGTGGCTCCTGCCTCTCTTTCCGTAGCACGTGCCGGCGAGGCTCCTAGACCCAAGGCAGATCCTGAAACACCCCAAGATATCGGCCGTGACGGGTGACCAGGACAGACACGTGCTCAGCTCCGTGACCCATTTGGAGGTCAGTCCTCGGAGACGGAGGCTGGGGGAGGCCCGGTGGGCGTGGGGTTTGAGCAGGAGGGGGCCGGGCAACGTGGTTCAGTGCCGCAGCCAGGCAAACAGCTCGGGGCACCTAGAAGACACGTTCCCCCTTCCCGTCCTCTTTCTTCGGCGGGGCAGGTGGAGGTACTGGGCCATCCCAAATACCTTTTCAGGTTGATGTTTTCCTTTGGGAGCAACCCGTACTTCCAGAACAAAGTGATCTTTAAGGTGTATCGCCTTAACATTGCCGGTGGGAGAGGGCTTGAGCTTCGAGGATGTTGGTGGCGGGCGTGGGGGGGCACTTGGGAGCGGGAGGGGAGGTGCGCGGGGTCCCCAGCGTGGGGCGGGACCGGCCCAGGAGGGAGACGGGCTGGGAGGTTGAGAGTGAGAGAAGGCGAGAGGGCGTGGGTGCGAGGGGCCTGCTCCCGGCTGTCTGTCATGAGTCCACGGAAGGGCATCATACAGCATGCAAGAGACAGCTGGGTGCGTGCTCAGCCGAGGAATGCAAACGGTTGCCTGCCTTGGACGCATTTGTCTTTGGGGCCAGATAGGCAACCCAGAGTACTTCCATAGTCAAATCCTGCTCTGGTGTTTGTTTGGCATGTACTCTACGGGGATGCCTTATTTCAGGCTAGCAGCTTGACTTAAGGGACTCAGGGACCCGCTTCATTTCGGCAGGCCGGACTCTCCTTAGCATAGAGCCCCGCCTCCCACCTCCATCCCAGCCCCACCCCTCCGGACCCACGGGCTCCTCCTCGCACTCCTTCTCCTTACGTCTTGTGAACATTTTCTGGGTCATTGGTGCCGAACGTCGCCTGCACGTTACGGTACGTTTTCTCTGGACCTGTCGAACGTATCACGCACCGCCTTCTGGCCTCCGCGCATCCGAAGGGGAAGCTGGCTCTTCCTCTCCCCGAGGCTCCCCGGTGTGTGATGGGTCAGTCCCAACTCTGTAGGCTGCCGAGAGACGCGTCTCTGCCTCGCTCGTCCACTGGCCTGGGCATGTCTTTGGAGCGTGCCTTCCGCTAGGAGCGCATCGGGCTCCTTGGATGTGCAGAGTGAGCATTGTGGGCCAATGCGCAAAGCCCTGTCACCTTAGGTCTTCGTGCAACTGCTGCGTGACTAACTCCCTCCCACCTCTCTCTGGCGTTCCCGACTCGTGCCTGTCCGCGGTGGGCATGAGGGTTTCCCGCAGACCTCTGAGAAGCCGTCACTTCATCTCTTTGGGGCTTTGCCTCTCCATCTCACCCCGCATGACCTCGTGGGATCTGTCTGCAGGTCCACGGGTGTTTTCAGATCTCCTCTTGACGTCCAGGGAGGAATGTTTCCTTTCAGACTGTAGGCTGTGCAATGTACAGAATTCAGCCTCCCTCCCTGCCTCCGCCGGTCCTCGCTCCCTCCCTCTCTCCCTCCCCCTCCCTCCCTCCCTGTCCCCAGGCCTCCCTCCTCCTCTGCCCTCCTCTCTCTGTGGCAGCCCCTCCTCTCGCTCCCTGTTCCTCTCCCTGGGCCCACCCTCTCTCCTCCTCTCCTTCTCTGCGCCACTCCTGCTCTTCCCACGCTCTCTGTCTAGCCCCCCTCCCCCCCCTCCCAGGTTTCTCCGACTCCGGGGATGCGCTGTTTTGGGTGCACTATTTCCTTCGGAACCCTCCTTTAGTGTCTTGGGCAAGTTTACAAGAGCTAATTCGGTTTGGCCTGTGGCAGTAAACCCACAGTCTGGGCTGTGCCAGGGACAGGCTCCGAAAATTGTGCTTCTCCCCCGCAGACGGCCGGGCGTTGTTATCCGTGCAGGGTCCCCCGTTTGCGTCGACAAGTAGAGTTTGAAACGGTGATGCGCTACGGCCCAGAACCCTGCACTTCACCCCAAGGGGGCTCCTCGGGCCTCTTTCCGGTCAAATCCCCCCCTCGTGCCACGGGCGGCCCGACCCATTCCTCTTAGGGACGGGAGGCCCTCCCAGGGCGATGCAACACCAACGCCCTCGGCCTTGCCATCACCCGCTGGGCCTTCCTCCAACCTCATGCAGCGTGCATCGTACACATTCCGGAATGCCTCCGCGCAGCGGACCGGCATGAGGTGTGGGACTGTCGCGAAGGACCTGGTGAGTACCGGAGAAAGGGCAGGGTGTGCTGCCAGTGCTCACTTTGCCATCCCCTCCCTGGCTGGCACTCCACTCAGTGAGAGACAGACCAAGGAAGAACTTGCAGCAGAGCTGGGGCAGCCGAGACAGCCACAGCTCCTCAGGAAGGCGGACAAAAGCAGGCTCCGGGGACCATTAGGCTGGAGCTCGGACATCCCTGGCAGTTATGGTGAGGCGGGAAGGCAGACACAGGGAAAGGGAGCGCGGAAGTCAGACAAGGAGGGAGAAAGCAAAGATGAAGGGCCCGGCAGAGGAAAGTATGGTGGGAGCGAGTCCTAGCAGTGGCTTTAACGAAAGAACACACCCAGAGGTATTACCCTTTAGGCTACGTGGGCGGCCCATTAGCATGCCCCCGCCTCCCAATCGCGGACCTCACCGGGGCTGTGCCAGGGGTTGTGTAAGCACGGAGGTGGCCTCGGACCGTGGCTCCTTGTAAATTTCAGGCCCAATACCTGTGTGCGGTTCCTCTCTTTGTAGGAGAGGCGGGTCGTTGGGGCGGGGAGGTCCCCGCATCCCGGATCCTGCTGGGCGGCCTCCGGACTCCCTCCCGCACCGGGCGGGGAAAGGGGGGAAAGCCATGTGGACAGCCATGTGGCAGTGGTTGGCGCAGCAGCGGATGACTTCAGGGCTTCGCCCCGGCGTGACTAAGAAGGGGCCGGGTGAGGTTTCCGGGCGGCGGGCGGTCACGCTATTGAGCCGCTGGGTTTGAATTCCCCGGTGCCAGTAGCGTGTTCCCAGGGGAACTGACGAGAAGGTGAACACGAGGTTTGTGATAGCAGGGACCCGCCGGGAATGGCCTGGGAGGTGTCAGCGAAGAAGATGGCCAGGGTCCGGGCACGGACGCCACCCCTGAGGAGACGCGCGTGCGGACCGGCTCCCGCGGGGGCGAGGGGCGGGCCGGGTGCGGCCACGCCCACCGCCGTGCCACTGGTGGGGTCCCGGGGCCGGTCAGCGTCCTGGGCGTGAGGCCGGGCTTCCATCCCGCCAAGGCCACAGGCGCACCCCCGCCCCGCCACCCAGACGCCACCCAGACGCCACCGGGCCCCAAGGCTTTGTGCGCATGCGTCCCCCAGGCCCGCCGCCTCCGCTGGGTACCGGCCTCCAGCCGTGGGCGCCAGAGCGCCACCTGCCGGCCGCTTGTGGGAGCCGCGTGCTCGCCCCTCCAGCTCCTTCGCTCCGTGGCTTGCCGGGGGTTCGGGTCCACGGCCCCATGGAGAGCCAGGCGGGGTCCGGCGAAGCCGGGGCTGCCCCGGAACCCTGGACCACCTTAGTCCGCTGAGGGGGTCGTGAGGAGGAGGGGGCCCGGTGGGGAGGCAGGCGCCTGGGGCGGGGCGGGGGTGCCGCAGGCCCTAGGTGCGGGGGGCATGGCGGCAGAGGCTGCGCGGGAGGCTGAGGCCCCGCAGCGCAGAGGCGAGGCCGGCGCGGGGGAGGATTTGGTGGTCGTGGGGGAGGATATCATGGCGCTGGCGGAGGTCGTGGCGGCGGAAGACGAGGAGGTGGCACAAGCAGAGCAGGACGAGAAGCTGCAGGAGCTGCGGCAGGAAGGGCCAGGGCTGGGTCCCGATCCAGCCGGGGGCCCCACTGGCCGCGCTGGAGGTTGTTCAGTTGGCGCTCAGCTCTGTGGACGCCCAAGCTACCAGGCCCTACTTGCGCCCCAAGTGCAGGATGAATCAGAAGCGGACTTCTCACCTGGCTCGCCGGAGGGCCGTCATATCCAGGGCATCCCAGGCCATATCTTTCCTCCGGCTGGTGGGGCTTGGCTGCTGTGGAGGATCACCGCGAGGAGGGCAGCAGCAGAGCCACGGCCACGGCCATGAGCGCTGGGGAGAAGGGCTCTCCGCCCCCTTGCCGGGTGGGAGTGGGCCCACGATCCCTACAATGCACAGCAGAAGAAGGCGGGGCGCGGCGGGGGTGAGAACGCTGGGGCTGCGACCTGTCCAGAGCCTGTCTGTGCAGAAGCTGCGGGCGGAAGCTTTGGGGCTGCAGCACACTCCCAACAGCCTTGCGGGGTTCAGGGAACACGGGTCAACACGCTTCGACAAGTAGGGTAGCACAAAGCCCGCTTGGCTCAGAGCAGATATTGGAAGGAAACGTTTGCTGGGTACATGGGGCACACGGAGAGGCTGCCCTCCGCCGTTCCCTGTCCTTCAGAGCCTGCGTGGTTTTCCAAATTTGCAAAGATCAGGGCAGACCCACAATGTCGTCCGCTCTCGGGTTGCCAAGCCAGTCAGCGGGCCGCCTCGCTTCGGCAGACCGCGGGAACCCAGACCCGGCGCTGCCGGGGTGCTGCAAACTCTGTCTCCACAGGCCCCACACAGCCAGGCCGGGGCCCCAGGCCCAGGCGCCTACCCGCACCTTTCCTCCCTGCCTGTCTCTCCCCCTCTGTGTCCTCGCCCGCCCTCTCCCCCTGTCCTCTCTGCCCTCCCTCTGTGTCCCTTCCTCCTGGTGTGGGGTCTCTCTGTCCCTCTCTCTCTTTTGCTTTCCCCCTGCCCCCACCTACCGCTTTCCCTCCCTCACTCGCTGACTCTGCCAGGACCACGCTTTGGGCCGTGGGCGCGCAGCCGTGCTCCCGGTGACCCGAGCGGCCCCCTCCTGGGCACAGGAGGCCCCTCAAAGTCACGGGGCTTCAGGCAAACACACAAGCAATCCCGGCCGTGACAGTGGGACGGAGCACATCCAGCCGTCCAAAGCAGTGACTGCCTGCAGGCCACACGCGCAGGCCAGGGGGACGTGGGAACAGAGCGCAGTCAGGCCCTCGGCCTTGCCCTGTCGGGGGCAGGCAGCCTCAGAGGTGCTGGAAGCCAAGGGACTCCCCAGGGTGGAGCAGGTGGGAAGAAAGGGCAGGAGCTGACCAGGTTGGGAGGGCGGCAGTGCTTGGCGTTTCCGCACTTTTGCAACTTCGGTCGCTTGCTCTCAGCCGGGAAGGTCCGGGTGGCTCCTGCCTCTCTTTCCGTAGCACGTGCCGGCGAGGCTCCTAGACCCAAGGCAGATCCTGAAACACCCCAAGATATCGGCCGTGACGGGTGACCAGGACAGACACGTGCTCAGCTCCGTGACCCATTTGGAGGTCAGTCCTCGGAGACGGAGGCTGGGGGAGGCCCGGTGGGCGTGGGGTTTGAGCAGGAGGGGGCCGGGCAACGTGGTTCAGTGCCGCAGCCAGGCAAACAGCTCGGGGCACCTAGAAGACACGTTCCCCCTTCCCGTCCTCTTTCTTCGGCGGGGCAGGTGGAGGTACTGGGCCATCCCAAATACCTTTTCAGGTTGATGTTTTCCTTTGGGAGCAACCCGTACTTCCAGAACAAAGTGATCTTTAAGGTGTATCGCCTTAACATTGCCGGTGGGAGAGGGCTTGAGCTTCGAGGATGCTGGTGGCGGGCGTGGGGGGGCACTTGGGAGCGGGAGGGGAGGTGCGCGGGGTCCCCAGCGTGGGGCGGGACCGGCCCAGGAGGGAGACGGGCTGGGAGGTTGAGAGGGAGAGAAGGCGAGAGGGCGTGGGTGCGAGGGGCCTGCTCCCGGCTGTCTGTCATGAGTCCACGGAAGGGCATCATACAGCATGCAAGAGACAGCTGGGTGCGTGCTCAGCCGAGGAATGCAAACGGTTGCCTGCCTTGGACGCATTTGTCTTTGGGGCCAGATAGGCAACCCAGAGTACTTCCATAGTCAAATCCTGCTCTGGTGTTTGTTTGGCATGTACTCTACGGGGATGCCTTATTTCAGGCTAGCAGCTTGACTTAAGGGACTCAGGGACCCGCTTCATTTCGGCAGGCCGGACTCTCCTTAGCATAGAGCCCCGCCTCCCACCTCCATCCCAGCCCCACCCCTCCGGACCCACGGGCTCCTCCTCGCACTCCTTCTCCTTACGTCTTGTGAACATTTTCTGGGTCATTGGTGCCGAACGTCGCCTGCACGTTACGGTACGTTTTCTCTGGACCTGTCGAACGTATCACGCACCGCCTTCTGGCCTCCGCGCATCCGAAGGGGAAGCTGGCTCTTCCTCTCCCCGAGGCTCCCCGGTGTGTGATGGGTCAGTCCCAACTCTGTAGGCTGCCGAGAGACGCGTCTCTGCCTCGCTCGTCCACTGGCCTGGGCATGTCTTTGGAGCGTGCCTTCCGCTAGGAGCGCATCGGGCTCCTTGGATGTGCAGAGTGA